>NC_066632.1:11335415-11413733 GCF_025201925.1 Gopherus flavomarginatus | reverse complement strand
GAAAAGCTGCTGAAGAAAGGAGTGCTGATAGAAGAGGAAGCTCGTAGGGGCGTCTGGATTTACTGGCATGCTGATGAGAAAGACGCGACAGAGGCAACACAAGCGGTAACAGAGACTCACAAGATACAGAAACTGCCAGACTAATTCGGCTCCAAGTCAAAGAAGCAAGTGAAATCAGCAGACTGTATCCTCTTGAAATCCAGCTTTAAACTATGTTGAATGTGTATTACTCAGAGCAGTTTTCTGTGTTTAACCAGTTTGGCTATAGTCAGGGGAGGGGGAGTCTAACATGGTGGGTAATAGCTGTTTGTCTGTTCAAGAAGCAGTGTGTCTGGAATGAAGTTTCTGAAAGTCTGTCTAATGTCTCAAAGTGAATCTGGAGTTAGGCATGGCTACACTTACAGTTTAGCAGCGCTGGTAGTTACAGCTGTGTTCGTACAGCTGTGTAGGGCCAGCTCTGCAGTGTGGCCACACTGACAGCTACCAGCGCTGCAGTGTGGCCACATTTGCAGCACTTGCAGTGCTGTTGGAGTGGTGCATTGTGGGCAGCTATCCCACAGAACACTTCATCCCATTTTTGCGCTGTGGCTTGTGGGAAGGGGAAGGAAGTGTGCTGGTCTTTCCGCTTCCTGTTCCAACGACCCGTGGTGCTTTGCTACACATTCCGAGCAGTTTGGCGGCATTGTGAGTCTGCAGCGCGATTTCTGAGATTTCTGTTACAAATGGAGCCTGAGCTGCTGAGGACCTTGCTGATGAATGTTGCCAGCACATCACGCATGGCAGTGGAGCTATTCCTTCAACTGCAAAGTGACAGTGAGGAGTCAGACGATGATATTGAAACGGCTGACGCTCAAGACACTCAATTGCTTGTGGCAGTAACAGACGTGCTTAGCACCGTGGAACAGAGCCTTTGGGCTCGGGAAACCAGCACTCAGTGGTGGGATCACATCGTCCTGCAAGCATGGGATGACGAGCAGTGGCTGCAGAACTTTCAGATGAGAAAAGCCACTTTCATGGGACTGTGTGCTGAGCTCGCCCCTACCCTGCAGCGCAGGGACACGAGATTGAGAGCTGCCCTGCCAGTGGAGAAGCGGGTTGCTATTGCAATCTGGAAGCTGGCAACTCCAGACAGCTACCGATCGGTGGCGAACCAGTTTGGAGTGGGAAAGTCCACCGTTGGAATGGTGCTGATGCAAGTTTGCACAGCCATTAATCGCACCCTGCTAAGAAGAACTGTGACTCTGGGGAACGTGCAAGACATTGTGGATGGCTTTGCACAAATGGGTTTCCCTAACTGTGGAGGGGCAATAGATGGGACGCATATTCCTATTCTGTCCCCACCCCACCTGGCATCAGAGTACGTGAATCGCAGGGTATTTCTCCATGGTTCTGCAAGCGCTTGTGGATCACTGTGGGCATTTCACTGACATTTACTCAGGATGGCCTGGAAAGGTGCATGATGCACGCATCTTTCGGAACAGTGCACTGTTCAGGAAGCTGAGGGCCGGGACTTTTTTCCCATACCGAAGATCACAGTAGGGGACGTCGAAATGCTCACTGTGATCCTTGGAGACCCCGCTTACCCCTTAATGCCATAGCTCATGAAACCGTATACAGGGAAGCTTGACAGGAGCAAGGACCGGTTCAACTACAGGCTGAGCCGGTACAGAATGACTGTGGAGTGTGCTTTTGGCCGTTTGAAAGGGCGCTGGAGGTGTCTTTATGGGAAGCTAGATTTGAGGGAAAGCAGCATCTCCGCTATTATATCCGCGAGCTGTACCCTCCATAATATTTGTGAAGGGAAGGGTGAAAGATTCAGTGAGGAATGGACCTCCGAGGTTCGATGCCTAGAGGATGAATTTGCACAGCCAGAGAGCAGGGCTACTAGAGAGGCCCAGGAAAGGGCTTCAAGGATTAGGGATGCCTTAAGGGAGCAATTTGATGCTGAGAGCCAACAGTAATGTTTGGTGCCTTTGCTGCGCTCCTTTCTACCTTGGGGTACAATATTTACCACTTCCTGCAATAATAAAATGTATTGTAAAAGCCATAAAATCCTTTATTCAAAGTACAGTACGTAAAAGGCCAGGGGGGTGAGGGTGGTGGACTGTAAATTCAGAGGTTTGAATATGTCCTGTTTGGATTACTGTTCAATGTCTGCTGCACTTCAGGATTACTATGCTGCAGGGGCTTATGGAGTCTATATGGGGTACAGATACCAATGTTCTGGCTGTATAGGTCCCTCGGGGCTTAGGGGGTTGTGGGGGGCACAGATACCTAAGTTCAGGCTGGAGGGATCTCTGAGTGTCTTAGGTGTTTGGTGGGAGGCACAGATACCTACGTCCAGGCTGCAGGGGTCTCGGAGGGGCTTAGGGTCTGTCATGGAGTGTGGGGGAGTCTGGTTCTGCACCCCTCTTCCTGGGACTCACAGTGACTCTCAGCCAGTCAGTAAAACAGAAAGTTTATTGGACAACAGGAGCGAAGGATACAGCAGAGCTTGGAGGCACAAGCAGGACCCCACAATCAAGTCCTTCTAGGGGTTCAGGAAACTTAGTTCCCAGTTTGGGAATCCCTGAATTCCAACCACCCAGACCAAAACTGAAACTGAACTAACCCAACTCCCTCCAGCTGGCCATTTCCTGTGTCCAGTTTCCCGGGCAAAGGTGCTGACCCCTCCCCCCGCCTAGCTCAGGTTACAGGCTGAGCAAGTGTCCGGTCCTAAAGTCACCCCCTGCTCTCCCATCCCCCACACAGACAGTCCCTACTCCATCACAGTAATGCACAGAGCATTTCCCTCACAGAGCAACAGTGACACCATGTAGCCACACTGGGTACTGCACAGAGCATTTCCCGCATGGAGCAACAATGATACCATGTGGCCACGCACGGTAACGCACACAACATTTCCCATATGGAGCAACAGTGACACCGTGTGGCCAGGCAGGGTAATGCACAGAGTATTTCCTGCATGGAGCAACATTGACACCTTGTGACCACACCAGGTAATGGACAGAGCATTTACTGCATGGAGCAACAGTGACACCTTGTGGCCATGCAGGGAAATGCACAGAGCATTTCCTGGATGGAGCAACAGTGATTCCATGTGGCCACGCAGGGTAATGCACAGAGCATTTCTCTCATAGAGGAACAGTAACAACATGTGGCCATGCAGGGTTATGCACAGAGCATCACGCCTATGTAGATGCTGTAGAGATCACTGGGGGGCTTAGGGGTCGTGGGGGGCACAGATAGCTACGTCCAGGCTGGAGACATTCTGGTGGGCATTAGGGGCTTCATGAGGGGCACAAATATCTACATCAGGGCTGGAGAGGTCCCTGGATGGCTTAGGGGGTTGTGGTGAGCATAGATACATACGTCCAGGCTGTAGTGGTCCCTGGGGGTTTAAGGAGTTGGTAAGGGTCACAGAAACCTACGTATGGTCTGGAGGGGTCCCTGGGGGATTTAAGGGTTTGTGGTTGCGCAGATACCTACGTACCGGTTGGAGGGGGCCCTGGGGAGCTTAGGGGGTTTGTGTGGCGTACACATAGCTATAACCAGGCTGATGGGGGCCCTATGGGTCTTAGAAGGCTGGTGGGGGGCAGAGATACCTATGTAGGGACTCGAGAAGTCCTGGGGAGGGCTTTGAGGGTTCCTGGAAGTCACAAATACCTACGTCCAGGCTAGAGGAGTTCTGGGGGTATTAGGGAGTTGTGCGGGGGCACAGATACCTATATCGAGGCTGTAGGGGTCCTGGGGTTGCTTTGGGGCATTTTGGGGTACAGATACCTACTTCCATGCTGTAGGGGTCGCTGGGAGGATCAGTGGGTTCGTGAGGGTGCACAGATATCTACGTCCGGTCTATAGGGATCCTGGGGGGGGGCTTAGGGGTTTCTAAGGGGCACAGGTACATTCATCCAGGCAAGAGGGGTCCTAGGGACCTTAGGGGTTTCATGCTGGGCACAGATACCTGCGTCTAGGCTGGAGGGGTTTTGGGGGTCTTAGGAGGGTTGTGTGGGCACAGATACCTATGTCGATGCTGGAGGGGTCCTGTCATGTCTTAGCGGATTCGTGGGGTCAGAGATACCTACATCTAGGCTGGAGGGGTTCCGGGGGGATTAAGTGTGTTTGGGGGGGGGAACAGATACCTACATCCTGATGGTAGGTGGCCCTGGGTAGCTTAGGCGGTTTTTGTCGGTCACAGATACAAACATCCATGCTGTAGCGGTCTCGAGGGACTTTGTGGGGCTCTAGGGGTCACAGATACCTACCTACAGTCTGGAAGGTTCCTGTGGGTATTAAGGGGTGTGTGGGGCATACAGATGCCTACATCTGGGCTTGTGGGTTCCCTGGGGGGCTTAGAGGTTTGTGGAGAGCACAGATACCATTATGCAGGCTAGATGGGTCCTGGTGGGATTAGGGGGTTGTGGGGGGCACAGATACTTATGTAAGCAGAAGCAGGATGAACTCTACCCTCTCATTTGGTGGTGAATTATGGGAAGTGTGGAAAAGGATTTCAGGGTCTGATCATGTTTGCATAGACACACTCACTGTGCGTGACACGGCCACGGCAGCCTGGGATGGTTACTTTGGCAGCTATGGTATCCCCAGTTTATTTGTTGTTGGGGTGTGAGATGTGAAGTGTTGTCACTCTGATTGTGTAGATGAGGAACTGTGAAACAGCTTTGAGACAGGGATTCTCACCATCAGTTGAGTGGCACTCGCTAGACAAGGGAGTGGGCTCCTTGGATAAGCCAGAAACACCAATTACGTCTTCTTCTCTTTTAACAGTTGAATAGGAGAGCTGATTATTGAATTTCTTAATAACTGAAAATCCAGGTTCTTGAGCTGAAGTCACTGAAGTGCTGTGTTAAATAGTGGGGGAGTTTGAAACTATATTGTAGAGCAGCTGATGGAAAAGAGCAGTTTGTGGAACACTTGGAATGGCTCACAGAGTGAAGTAAGCTAAGCAGTTTTTGGAGACAGCTGGAGCAGATCACAGGCTGGCTGGTGGAGCAGAGCAGCTGGTGGACTGAGTTGAGCAGTTTGTGGGAAAGGTAGAAGCAGAATCCCACGGAGAGGCAGGGCAGACAGCAGTGGAGCACGTAAGGTGCCCCTTTCTACCCAGGCTGGCAGGGGGGAAAACCTGGCAGATAGACTCTTGAACTCTGGGGCTGCGGGACTGTGGGTGATTATGGGGTTGCTGGAGTCTTGAAATATTTGAGGTGTTGTACTTTGGAGTCTTGGGGTGATTTGGGGATTGCTAGATTCTAGAGCCCAGGGAAAAGGACACGGCCTAGTTGAGGTGTTTTCCAAATTTAATGCTATGTTGTTTATCTCACGTTATTAAACATTTTCTGCTATACCCAGATTCTATGATTGCGAGAGGGGAAGTATTGCCTCTTTGAGGCACCTAGGGGTGTGTATGTAAAATTTTCCCATGTCACTGGGTGAGGGCTCGATCTGGTTTGCATTACGTAATAGGGAAGGGACCCCTATGTATTGAACCCAGTCCTTGCTGCTATCAATTCAGCCTGGCAGACGGGTTCCACCTATGTCCAGGCTGAAGGGGTCCCTGGGGGTTTTAGGGGGTTCCTGGGGGGCACAGAGATCTAGGTCCAGGCTGTAGGGGTCCCTGGGAGGCTCAGAGGTTTGGCGGGGGGCTCAGATACCTACGTACGAGCTGCAGGGGTCCCAGAGGGGCTTAGGGGGTGTCATGGAGTGTGGTGGAATCTGGCCCTGCACCCCTCTTCCAGGGAAACACAGTGACTCAGCCAGCCAGTAAAACAGAGGGTTGTTTTGGCCAACAGGAATGAAGGATACAGCAGGGCTTTGGGGCACAACCAGGACCCGTCAGTCGAGTCCTTCTGGGGGTTCAGGAAGCTAAGTTCCCAATTTGAAATTCTCTGAATTCCAACTACCCAGCTCCAAACCAAAACTGAACTAACTCCCTCCAGCCGACCCCTTCCTGTGTCCAGCTTCCCGGGCAAAGGTGCACACTCTCTCAGCCCTGCATAGCTCGAGTTACAGGCTTAGGTCCTGTCCCTCAAATAAAGTCACCCCTGCTCTCCCATCCCCCACACAGACAGTCCCCACTCCATCACAGTAATGCCCAGAGCATTTCCCCCATGAAGCAACAGTGACACCATGTGGCCACACAGGGTAATGCCCTGAGCATTTCCCCGCATGGAGCAACAGTGACACCGTGTGGTCACGCAGGGTAATACACAGAGCATTTCCTGCATGGAGCAACAGTGACACCATGTGGCCAGGCAGGGTAATGCACAGAGCATTTCCCCTCATGCAGGAACAGTGACACCGTTTGGCCACACAGGGTAATGCACAGAGTATTTCCTGAATGGAGCAACAGTGACACCGGGTGGCCACACAGGGTAATGCACCGAGCATTTCCCCCGTGGAGCAACAGTGGCACCGAGTGGCCACGCAGGGTAATACACAGGGCATTTCCTGCATGGAGCAACAGTGACACCATGTGGTCATGCAGGGTCATGCACAGAGCATTTCCTGCATGGAGCAACAGTGACACCATGTGACCACACAGGGTAATGCACAGAGCATCGCACCTACGTGGAGGCTGTAGAGATCCCTCGAGGGCTTACGGGGGTTCGTAGGGTCACAGATACCTACATCCAGTATGGGCGGGACCCTGGGAGAGTTAGAGGGGTTATGAGGGGCATAGGTACTTGCGTCCAGGCTGTAGAGGTCCTGGTGGGGATTAAAGGCTTCCTGGAGGACAGCAATATCTACGTCCAGGCTGAAGGGGTCCCTGGACGCTTAGGGGGTTGTGGTGAGCACAGTGATCCCTGGGGGTATAGGGACTTGGTGAGGGGCACAGATACCTATGTATGTCCTGGAGGGGTCCCTGGGGGGGGCTTAGTGGTACTGTAGGAGACACAGATACCTACGTCCAGGCTATAGGCATTCTGGTTGGGCTTAGGGCTTTGGGGGGGCACAGATACCTACATCCAGGCTGGAGGGGTCCCGGGGGGCTTAGGTGGTTTGTGGGGAGGGGCACAGATATGTACATCCAGGCTGGAGAGATTTCGGAGAGGATTAGGGGTTTTTGCAGATGGCAGAGATACCTATCTCCATACTCTAGGGGTCCCGGGGGGCTTAGGGCTTTTTGGGAGGCACAGACGGGGCGCTGCCTTCATTCCCAGCTCTGCAAGGGGTCTGGGGAGCGGCCGTTCCTGCGGGGGCGGGGTGCTGGGTCCCCTCCCCACCTTAGTGAGGGGTCTGGGGAGAGGCCATTGCAGTGGGGTTGGGGCACTGCCTTCCCTCACCAGCTCTGCGAGGGGACTTTGGAGTGGCTATTCCTGAGGGGTAGGGGCGCTGTGTTCCCTGCCCCGCTCTGCTAGGAGACTGGGGAGCGGCCGATCAATCGGGGGTGGGGCAATGGGTTCCCTCCCCAGCTCTGCCAGCGGACTGGGAAGCGGCCGTTCCAGTGGGGGCAGGGTGCTTCCATCCCTTCCTAGCTCTGTGAGGGGACTGGGGAGCGACCATTTATTTGGGGGCGGGGCGCTGGATTCCCTCCTCATCTCTGCGATGGGACTGGGGAGCGACCGTTACAGTGGGGGAAGGGCACTGCCTTCTTTCCCCAGCTCTACCAGGGGACTGGGCACTAGCAGTCCAAGCGGGGGCGGGGCACTGGTTTCCCTCTCTGGCTCTGCGAGGGGCTGGGGAGCGGCCATTCAAGTGGGGGCAGGGCTCTGTGTTCCTTCCCCAGCTCCGTGAGGGGACTGGGCACTGGGTTCCATCACAGGCTCTGTGAGGGGACTCGGGAGCTGCCGTTCCTGCGGGGGCAGGGTGCTGCCTTCCCTCCCCAGCTCTGCGAGGGCACTGGGGAGCGGTCATTCCTGCAAGGGCAGGGAGCTGTGTTCCGTTCCCAGCTCTGCGAGGGGACTGGGGAGTGGCCGTTCCTGCGGGAGCAGGGCGCTGCCTTCCCTCCCAGCTCTGCGAGCGGACTGAGGAGTGGCCATTCCAGCGGGGGTGAAGTGCTGCCTTCCCTCCCCAGCTCTGTCAGGAGACTGGGGAGTGGCCGTTCCAGCGGGGGCGAGCTGCTGCCTTCCCTTCCCAGGTTTGACGGTGCTGCCCGTGGGAGCCAGCTGAGGTCACTCAGTCAGGGTGAACTGCAAACAAAACAGGGCAGCCAAATCCCAAACACTGGTGGTTATTCCAATAAGATTTACCAAGGCAGCACAAAACAGCTTCTATAGTACATCAATGGTTACTTAGAATTTCAAACCATGCAGTTTCCTTCAAGTGCCCAACCTCAGGCATCCTTAATAAACCTCTGTCATGGTATAAATCCCCACTCTGAACCTTAGTGTCCAAAAGATAGGGTACCAGCATGAATTCCTCTAAGCTCAATTACCAGCTTAGAACCTGTAGCGCTGCCACCAACCAGGAATTCCAGTGCCTGGTACACTCTGGTACCCCAAAAACCTTGCCCGGGGACCCCCAAGACCCAGACCTTCTGAATCTTAACACAAGGAAAGTAAACCCTTTCCCTCACCATTGCCTCTCCCAGGCTTCCCCTCCCTGGGTTACCCTGGAAGATCACTGTGTGATTCAAACTCCTTGAATCTTAAAATAGAGAGGAAAATTCACCTTTCCCCCTCCTTCTCTCTCCCCCTCCCAGACTCTCTCTGAGAGAGAAAGTAATCCTAACACAGAGAGAAAATTAACCTTTCTCTCCCCCTTCCCTCCTTTCTCCCCACCAATTCCCTGGTGGATCCAGACCCAGTCCCCTGGGGTCTCCCACCAGAATAAAAAAACAATCAGGTTCTTCAACAAGAAAAGCTTTTAATTAAAGAGAGATAAACAGTAAAAATTATCTTTGTAAATTTAAAATGGAATAGGTACAGGGTCTTTCAGCTAGAGACACTGGGAATACCCTCCCAGCCTAAGGATACAAGTACAAATTAAAATCCTTTCAGCAAAATACAAATTTGAACTCCGCCCAGCCAAATACACATTTGTAAATAAAGAAAACAACCATAAGCCTAACTCACCTTATCACCTAGTACTTGCTATTCTGGACATATAAGAGACTGTATCAGGAATATTGGAGAGAAACCTGGTTGAACGTCTGGTCTCTTTCAGAACCCAGAGAGAACAACAACCAACAACTAACAGCACACACAAAAACTTCCCTCCCTCAGGATTTGAAAGTATCCTGTCCCCTGATTGGTCTTCTGGTCAGGTGACAGCCAGGCTCACTGACCTTGTTAACCCTTTCCAGGCAAAAGAGATATGAAGTACTTCTGTTCTATTAACTCTTACTTATCTGTTTATGACAACCTCTCACTTCCTTGCAAGCCTCAGTTCTGACATAACTGGTGAGCTCATCACCTCCTCCCAGAGCACCGGAGACGAGGGGGTTGGCATTAGCCTCTGCTCTGCTTGCACCTGGACTTAAGGTGGCGCTGTTGTGGCTCGGTTCAGCCTGGGTGCTCAGGGTAATGGAGCTGGCATTTACTGTGGCTCTCGGAGTTGCTGTTTTTGGGCTTCCCTTTAGGGTCTGGCAATCTGGTCTTATGTGGCCAAGCATACCACAGTGATAGCATTTAACTGGTTTATTTTCGGAGTGAGAGTTCCTACCCTGTGGGCCCCCATGAGGCACCTTATAAGAGTTGGGGCCAGGTTTACCTTTAAATCCTTGCCTCCTCTTGAACTGGGGAGAATGGTGGCTAGTTTTCCGCTGGGGTTTATAGCCTTCTTGAGCCCTGTTTTGGGTATGGGCATCCACAATCTCTGCAGCCCATAGGACTGACTCAGGGTCCCTATCACACACAGCTGCTCTCACATGGTCAGGCACAATGTTTAAGAACTGTTCCAAAGTTATTGAATTCAGCAGCTTTTCAAAACTCCCATGTACCTTTGCTCCCATCACCCACTTTTTAACAAAACCCATCAGCTTATGAGCACATTCTACAAAAGTACAATCATTAGACATCTTTAACTTTCTAAACTTAACTCTGTAAGAATCAGGAGTAACCTTGAACCACCTTAACACAGAATCTTTAAACCGCCCATAACCCAAGGCTTCTTGTTCCCCCAAATCATTAAATACCTCCCTGGCTTTTCCAGTCAGTCTGGTCAGCAGGACAGGCATTCGCTGATCATCGGGGATCTGGTACAGATGGCAGAGGCGTTCAAAGGTACACAAAAACTCCTCTATATCTTCAGTATCATTGTAGATGGGACATATTCTTTCCCAGGTCTTCTCATGGCGGTGGGTAAGTGGAGTACGAGGTGGAGATGACTTTCTCCACTCCTTTATTAGTTGAAGCCTAAGTTTGGCCATTTCCTGTTCCATCTTTCGAACTCTCTCCTCTGAAGCCAGTAATTCCAGACGCCCCTTACGAGCTGTTTCTTCTCTTTCATCAGTCTCTTTCTTTCTCTCAGCAGCTTCTCTTTCTAATTCAGCTATTTTTTGCCTTTCCAGCAATCGAAGATCTGCTAGTTTCTGTTTATGCTCCAGTTGCAGTTTATCTGCTGCCTTTTTTATTCGAATTCCTTCTGCAGTTTCTGTAGTGTCAGGTAAGGGCTGTGCTCCTGCCTCCTGATCACTGGCCGTTAACAGATATCTCAGTTCTTGATTTGTAGCATCTTTCTAAAGCTTATCCCCTTTTCTGAACACAAATCCTCCAGGGCTCTTTTGTCAAGACCCTCATATGCTCTTTGCTCACCCATTGCAACTGCTCTTTAACCAACCAATCTCTCAATACCAAAATTCCAATTGGGATAGCGTCGGGTTCTGACCCAAAGCTTAATTGACCTGGTTCTACGGATACTAGCACGACTACGCCACTGTGACGGTGCTGCCCGTGGGAGCCAGCTGACGTCACTCAATCAGGGTGAACTGCAAACAAAAAGAGGCAGACAAACCCCAAATGCTGGTGATTATTCCAATACTTAGATTTACCAAGCCAGCCCAAAACAGCTTCTATAGTACCTCACTGGTTACTTAGAAGTCCAAACCATGCAGTTTCCTTAAAGTGCCCAGCCTCAGGCCTCCGTCCAGACACACCTATCAGATATGATGATGATTCCTGAAAATCTTACTTCATCATATAAAAGAAAAGGTTCTTCCAATCCCAAAGGATCAACCACAAACCCAGGTTCAATTATAACTCAGAGCTTACCCACAATACACGCTATAGCCAAATCTTGTTAACTAAGCTAAAATGTATTAGAAAAGAAAAGAAAGAGAGTGTTGGTTAAAAGATTAATACACATACAGACTTGAATTCAATTTTTGAGGTTCAGATACATAGTAGAGGTGAGCTTGTAGTAGCCAAAAGTCCTTTTAGAAATAGTCCATAGGTTATAGTCCAATGTCCATACTCAGGGTGGCTCCAGTCAATGACTGGGGATCTCATTCCTTGTGGCTTAAGGTTTCCCCTTCTTGAAACCCAAAGCAGATTTGAGATGAAGAAGGATCGTGTCCCAGGCTTCTTATACATTTCTAGCAGCCTTTCGGCCTTAGAAAACAATAGACTTAACTCCTTCTCCCAAACATCCTGGCAATTAGCACAGAGTAATTTATCCATTAAACAGTTCAGATACAGGTTACCATGACCTTCAAAGAGACATATAGACAATAATACTATTTCACTCAAATATCATCTTAAATGCTAATATTCCTTTTTTGATCTTTAAATTAAAACTATAGCAATAGACAAGACTTGTTTGCTTACATCACAAGATCTGTGGAAACACCTCCTCTTCTACCTCTAACAATGCAGACTTGCATTTCAAAGCTCTATTCATTTACATATCTTGCTATCCAGTTCTTAAAGTTCATTCATGGGTCAGGTCAGTTGGTGAGATGAGTTAATTAACTCTTTCTGGCCCTGTCTCCTTTCAATGAGATATTATATTATACTCATAACATCACACCAGGTCTGCGAGGGGACTGGAAAGTGACCATTCCTGCTGGTGCGGGGCACTGGGTTCCCTTCCCAGCTTTGCGAGGGGACTGGGGAGCGGCGGTGCCAGCGGGGGCGGGGTGCTGCCTTCCCTCCCCAGCTATGCGACGGGAACAGGGAGCGGCCGTTCCTCCGGGTGAAGAGCGCTTCCTTCCATAGCCAGCTCTGCCAGGGAGTTGGGGAGCAGCCGTTCCTGTGGGGGTGTGTTGCTGGGTTCCCTCCCCAGCTCTGCGAAGGGACAGGGAAGCGGCCATTTCTGCAGGGGTGGGGCTCTGTTTCCCTCCCCAGCTCTGCCAGGGGACTGGGGAGTGGCCGTTCCTTCGGGATTGGGGCACTGCCTCCCCTTGGCAGCTGTGCGAGGGGACTGGGGAGCGGCCGTTCCTGTGGGGGTGCGGCACTTCCTTCCCTCCCCAGCTCTGCCAGGGGACTGGGGAGCAGCCATTCCAGCGGGGGTGGGGCTTTAGGTTCCCTCCCTGGCTCTGCAAGGGGATTGAGGAGTGGCCGCTCCAGTGTGGTCGGGGCGCTTCCTTCCCTCCCCAGCTGTGCAGTGGGACTGGGGAGTGGCCATTCCTGCGAGGGCAAGGCACTGATTTCTCTCCCCAGCTCTGCGAGGGGACTGGGAAGCAGCCATTCCAGCGGGGGCGGGGCGCTGTGTTCCCTTCCCAGCTCTGCCAGGGGACTGAGGAGCCACCGACCATGCGGGGGTGGGGCGCTGGGTTCCCTCCCTGGGTCTGCGAGGGCACTGGGGAGCGGCCGTTCCTGAGGGTGCTGCGCGTTGGGTTCCCTCCCTGGCTCTGAGAGGGGACTGGGGATAGGCGGTACCAGGGACGGTGGGGAGCTGCCTCCCCTCCCCAGATCTGCGAGGGGACTAGGGTGTGACCGTGCCTGTGGGGGCGGTTTGCTGCCCTTCCTTCCCAGCTCTGAGATGAAACTAGGGAGCAGCCATTCCGGCGGGGGCGGGGCGCTGCCTTCTTCCCCAGCTCTGCAAGGGGACTAGAGAGCGGCCGTTCCTGTGGGGGCCAGGTGCTGGGTTCCCCTCCCAGCTCTGGGAAGGGACTGGGCAGCGGTCGTTCCTGCGGTGGTGGGGCGCTATGTTCCCTTCCCAGCTGTGCAATGGGAATGGGGAGCAGCCGTTCCAGCAGGGGCGGGGCGCCACCTTCTCTCCCCAGCTCTGTGAAGGAACTAGGAAGCGGCCATCCCTGCGGAGACGGGGCGCTGCCTTCCCTCCCCGGCTCTACGAGGGGACTGGTGAGCGGTCGGTGAAGTGGGGGTGGGGCTGTGCCTTAACTCCCCAGCTCTGCCAGGAGAGTTGTGGGTGGGGCACTGGGTGGGGCACTGGGTTCCCTTCCCAGCTCTGGGAGGGCACTGCGGAGCGGCCGTTCCAGCGGGGGTGGGGGGCTGCCTTCCCTCTCCAGCTTTTGCAGGGAACTGGGGAGTGGCCATTCCTGCGGGGCCGGAGCACTGGTTTCCCTCCCCAGCTCTGCGAGGGGACTGGGGAGCAGCCATTCCTGCGGCAGCAGGGTGCTGGATTCCCTCCCAGCTCTGTGAGGGGACTGGGTGTCACAGAATGTGGGGGAGTCCGGTCCTGCACCCCTCTTCCTGGGACTCACAGTGACTCTCAGCCAGCCAGTAAAACAGAAGGTTTATTGGACAACAGGAATGCAGGTTACAGCAGAGCTTTCAGCGCAGTCAGGACCCCTCAATCGAGTCCTTCTGGAGTTTCAGGGTGCTTGGGTCCAGCATAGGATCCCCTGAATTCCCCTCACCTAGCCCAAAACTGAAACTGAACTGCCCCTCCTCCAGCCGGCAGATTGCTTTGTCCAGCTTCCCAGGAAAAGGTGCTAAGCCCCTCCCCCCTACCTGGCTAAGGTTAAAGGGTTAAAGATCCGCTCCCTCAGCTGAAGACATCCCCGACTCTCCCATCCCCCACACAGACAGCCCCTACTCCATCACACTGGGCAGCTGTCATTCCTCCGGGGGTGGGGTGCTGGGTTCCCTTCCCAGCTCTGCGATGGGACTGGGGAGTGACCAGTCCAGCGGGGGTAAGGAGCTGCCTTCCCTACCCAACTCTACTTGGGGACTGGGCAGTGGCAGTTCCAGCAGGGGCGGGGCACTGGGATCTATCCCCGGCTCTGCGAGTGGACTGAGGAGCGGCCGTTCCAGCGGGGGCGGGGCCCTAGGTTCCCTCCAAGCTCTGCGAGGGGAGTGAGGAGCGACCGTTCCTGCAGGGGTGTTGGTGTCACTAGGCATAACCCTAGGTAACTCGGCAGGGTGGTAGACCACAAATGTCAATGAAGCCCTCCTGTTGTAGACCTCAATGAACCAATGTTCCTCCATGTTTAACACTTTGTGTAACCTAGTATAACCTAATATGTTCAGAGCTGTAAAATGTACTGTCAGCAGTTACTTTTCTGATTGTAACAGCCAGTTCCCTGCTGTAACACACTGGAGCTGAATTGAAGCAAGTTTCAAGGTCACTTTTAGATACAGTATCCATGTCTCAGCAGCGGAGAGCGGGGAGGAAGGGGGAAGACAAAGGATTGAGTGAGAAAAGACACTGCAGCGGGATGGGACAGAATGGGGGAGTGAGAGATCAGCTAGTCAGCAAGAAATAGTTCTCAGAAAGCAACTGGGATATAAAGGGAGGAAGCCGCTTGTGTAGGGAGCTGGATCTGAGGCATGTCAAGTCTCCCAGCAGCGCTTTGAGATCTCAAATAAACTTTGTTTGCTTCTCCACCCTGGTGTGTGTTCATTGGCGCTAAGCACTCCAGGCACAAACCACTGCTGCTTGCCTCGGGCACCCTCTTTGCCTGCAACAGGGGTAGGGCGCTCTTTCCCTCCCCAGCTCTGCCAGGGGATTGGGGAGCGACCGTTCAAGTGGGCCGGGGTGCTGCCTTCCCTCCCCAGCTCTGCCAGGGGACTGGGGAGCGGCCATTCCTGCTGGGGCGGGGCGCTGCCTCCCTCCGTAGCTCTGCGAGGGGACTGTGGGGCCGCCATTCCAGAGGGGTGGGTGGGCTGCTTTCCCACTCGAGTTCTGAGAGGGGACTGGGGGTCGCCGTTCCTGCAGGGGCGAGGCACTGTGTTCCCTCTCCAGCTCTGTGAGGGCACTGGGGAGCGGCCGTTCCTGCGGGGGTGGGGCGCTGTGTTCCCTCCCCAGTACTGCGATGGGACTGGGAAGCAGCCGTTCCTGCAGGGTTGGGGCGCTGTGTTCCCTCCACAGTCGTGCGAAGGGACTGGGGAGCGGCTGTTCCTTCGGGGGCGGGAGCTCCCTTTCTTCCCCAGCTGTGCGAGGGGAATGGGGAGCGGACATTCGTGTGGGGTCGGGCTATGCCATCCCTCACCAGCTCTGCGAGGGGACTGGGGAGCGGCTGTTCCTGCGGGGGCGGGGCGTTCCCTTCCCTCCCCAGCTGTGCAAGGGGATGGAGGAGCTGCTGAGTATGGACATTGGACTATAACCTATGGACTATTTCTGAAAGGACTTTTGGCTACTACAAGCTCACCTCTACTATGTATCTGAACCTCAAAAATTGAATTCAAGTCTGTATGTGTATTAATCTTTTAACCAACACTCTCTTTCTTTTCTTTTCTAATACATTTTAGCTTAGTTAACAAGATTTGGCTATAGCATGTATTCTGGGTAAGCTCTGAGTTATAATTGAACCTGGGTTTGTGGTTGATCCTTTGGGATTGGAAGAACCTTTTCTTTTATATGATGAAGTAAGATTTTCAGGAATCATCATCATATCTGATAGGTGTGTCTGGACGGAGGCCTGAGGCTGGACACTTTAAGGAAACTGCATGGTTTGGACTTCTAAGTAACCAGTGAGGTACTATAGAAGCTGTTTTGGGCTGGCTTGGTAAATCTAAGTATTGGAATAATCACCAGCATTTGGGGTTTGTCTGCCCCTTTCTGTTTGCAGTTCACCCTGATTGAGTGACGTCAGCTGGCTCCCACGGGCAGCACCGTCACAGTGGCGTAGTCGTGGTAGTATCCGTAGAACCAGGTCAATTAAGCTTTGGGTCAGAACCCGAAGCTATCCAAATTGGAATTTTGGTATTGAGAGATTGGTTGGTTAAAGAGCAGTTGCAATGGGTGAGCAAAGAGCATATGAGGGTCTTGACAAAAGAGCCCTGGAGGATTTGTGTTCAGAAAAGGGGATAAGCTTTAGAAAGATGCTACAAATCAAG
The DNA here is from genome assembly GCF_025201925.1 of Gopherus flavomarginatus. Classification (NCBI taxonomy): domain Eukaryota; kingdom Metazoa; phylum Chordata; order Testudines; family Testudinidae; genus Gopherus; species Gopherus flavomarginatus. Next base: position 11,397,594 of record NC_066632.1, on the reverse strand, counting down.
AACTGAGATATCTGTTAATGGCCAGTGATCAGGAGGCAGGAGCACAGCCCTTACTGACACTACAGAAACTGCAGAAGCAATTCGAATAAAAAAGGCAGCAGATAAACTGCAACTGGAGCATAAACAGAAACTAGCAGATCTTCGATTGCTGGAAAGGCAAAAAATAGCTGAATTAGAAAGAGAAGCTGCTGAGAGAAAGAAAGAGGCTGATGAAAGAGAAGAAACAGCTCGTAAGGGGCGTCTGGAATTACTGGCTTCAGAGGAGAGAGTTGGAAAGATGGAACAGGAAAAGGCCAAACTTAGGCTTCAAGTAATAGAGGAACGGAGAAAGTCATCGCCACCTCGTACTCCACTTACCACCGCCATGAGAAGACCTGGGAAAGAATATGTCCCATCTACAATGATACTGAAGATATAGAGGAGTTTTTGTGTACCTTTGAACGCCTCTGCCATCTGTACCAGATCCCCGATGATCAGCGAATGCCTGTCCTGCTGACCAGTCTGACTGGAAAAGCCAGGGAGGTATTTAATGATTTGGGGGAACAAGAAGCCTTGGGTTATGGGCGGTTTAAAGATTCTGTGTTAAGGTGGTTCAAGGTTACTCCTGATTCTTACAGAGTTAAGTTTAGAAAGTTAAAGATGTCTAATGATTGTACTTTTGTAGAATGTGCTCATAAGCTGATGGGTTTTGTTAAAAAGTGGGTGATGGGAGCAAAGGTACATGGGAGTTTTGAAAAGCTGCTGAATTCAATAACTTTGGAACAGTTCTTAAACATTGTGCCTGACCATGTGAGAGCAGCTGTGTGTGATAGGGACCCTGAGTCAGTCCTATGGGCTGCAGAGATTGTGGATGCCCATACCCAAAACAGGGCTCAAGAAGGCTATAAACCCCAGCGGAAAACTAGCCACCATTCTCCCCAGTTCAAGAGGAGGCAAGGATTTAAAGGTAAACCTGGCCCCAACTCTTATAAAGTGGCTCATGGGGGCCCACAGGGTAGGAACTCTCACTCCGAAAATAAACCGGTTAAATGCTATCATTGTGGTATGCTTGGCCACATAAGACCAGATTGCCAGACCCTAAAGGGAAGCCCAAAAACAGCAACTCCGAGAGCCACAGTAAATGCCAGCTCCATTACCCTGAGCACCCAGGCTGAACCGAGCCACAACAGCGCCACCTTAAGTCCAGGTGCAAGCAGAGCAGAGGCTAATGCCAACCCCCTCGTCTCCGGTGCTCTGGGAGGAGGTGATGAGCTCACCAGTTATGTCAGAACTGAGGCTTGCAAGGAAGTGAGAGGTGTCATAAACAGATAAGTAAGAGTTAATAGAACAGAAGTACTTCATATCTCTTTTGCCTGGAAAAGGTTAACAAGATCAGTGAGCCTGGCTGTCACCTGACCAGAAGACCAATCAGGGGACAGGATACTTTCAAATCCTGAGGGAGGGAAATTTGTGTGTGTGCTGTTAGTTGTTGGTTGTTGTTCTCTCTGGGTTCTGAAAGTGACCAGACGTTCAACCAGGTTTCTCTCCAATATTCCTGATACAGTCTCTTATATGTCCAGAATAGCAAGTACTAGGTGATAAGGTGAGTTAGGCTTATGGTTGTTTTCTTTATTTACAAATGTGTATTTGGCTGGGCGGAGTTCAAATTTGTATTTTGCTGAAAGGATTTTAATTTGTACTTGTATCCTTAGGCTGGGAGGGTATTCCCAGTGTCTCTAGCTGAAAGACCCTGTACCTGTTCCATTTTAAATTTACAAAGATAATTTTTACTGTTTATCTCTCTTTAATTAAAAGCTTTTCTTGTTGAAGAACCTGATTGTTTTTTTATTCTGGTGGGAGACCCCAGGGGACTGGGTCTGGATCCACCAGGGAATTGGTGGGGAGAAAGGAGGGAAGGGGGAGAGAAAAGTTAATTTTCTCTCTGTGTTAGGATTACTTTCTCTCTCAGGGAGAGTCTGGGAGGGGGAGAGAGAAGGAGGGGGAAAGGTGAATTTTCCTCTCTATTTTAAGATTCAAGGAATTTGAATCACACAGTGATCTTCCAGGGTAACCCAGGGAGGGGAAGCCTGGGAGAGGCAATGGTGAGGGAAAGGGTTTACTTTCCTTGTGTTAAGATCCAGAAGGTCTGGGTCTTGGGGGTCCCCGGGCAAGGTTTTTGGGGGACCAGAGTGTACCAGGCACTGGAATTCCTGGTTGGTGGCAGCGCTACAGGTTTTAAGCTGGTAATTGAGCTTAGAGGAATTCATGCTGGTACCCCATCTTTTGGACGCTAAGGTTCAGAGTGGGGATTTATACCATGACAGAGGTTTATTAAGGATGCCTGAGGTTGGGCACTTGAAGGAAACTGCATGGTTTGAAATTCTAAGTAACCATTGATGTACTATAGAAGCTGTTTTCTGCTGCCTTGGTAAATCTTATTGGAATAACCACCAGTGTTTGGGATTTGTATGCAGTTCACCCTGATTGAGTGACCTCAGCTGGCTCCCACGGGCAGCACCGTCAAACCTGGGAAGGGAAGGCAGCACCTCGCCCCCGCTGGAACTGCCACTCCCCAGTCTCCTGACAGAGCTGGGGAGGGAAGGCAGCACCTCACCCCCGCTGGAACGGCCACTCCCTAGTCCCGTCTCAGAGCTGGGAACGGAACACAGCTCCCTGCCCTTGCAGGAATAGCCGCTCCCCAGTGCCCTCGCAGAGCTGGGGAGGGAAGACAGCGCCCCGCCCCCGCTTGGACTGCTAGTGCCCGGTCCCCTGGTAGAGCTGGGGAAAGAAGGCAGTGCCCTTCCCCCGCTGTAATGGTCCCTCCCCAGTCCCATCGCAGAGATGAGAAGGGAATCCAGCGCCCCGCCCCAAAATAAATGGCCGCTCCCCAGTCCCCTCACAGAGCTAGGAAGGGATGGAAGCACCCTGCCCCCACAGGAACGGCCGCTTCCCAGTCCGCTGGCAGAGCTGGAGATGGAACCCATTGCCCCGTCCCCGATTGATCGGCCGCTCCCCAGTCTCCTAGCAGAGCGGGGCAGGGAACACAGCTCCCCTCCCCCTCAGGAACAGCCACTCCAAAGTCCCCTCGCAGAGCTGGTGAGGGAAGGCAGTGCCCCACCCCCACTGCAATGGCCTCTCCCCAGACCCCTCACTAAGGTGGGAAGGGGACCCAGCACACCGCCCCCGCAGGAACGGGTGCTTCCCAGACCCCTTGCAGAGCTGGGAATGAAGGCAGCGCCCCGTCTGTGCCTCCCAAAAAGCCCTAAGCCCCCCGGGACCCCTAGAGTATGGAGATAGGTATCTCTGCCATCCGCAAAAACCCCTAATCCTCTCCGGCACCTCTCCAGCCTGGATGTACATATCTGTGCCCCTCCCCACAAACCACCTAAGCCCCCCGAAACCCCTCCAGCCTGGATGTAGGTATCTGTTCCCCCCCAAAGCCCTAAGCCCCCCCAGAATGCCTCTAGCCTGGACGTAGATATCTGTGTCTCCTACAGTACCACTAAGCCCCAACCCAGGGACCTCTCCAGGACATACATAGGTATCTGTGCCCCTCACCAAGTCCCTATACCCCAGGGATCACTGTGCTCACCACAACCCCCTAAGCGTCCAGGGACCCCTTCAGCCTGGACGTAGATATTGCTGTCCTCCAGGAAGCCTTTAATCCCCACCAGGACCTCTACAGCCTGGACGCAAGTACCTATGCCCCTCACAACCCAGCTAACTCTCCCAGGGACCCGCCCATACTGGATGTAGGTATCTGTGACCCTACGAACCCCTGTAAGCCCTCGAGGGATCTCTACAGCCTCCATATAGGTGCGATGCTCTGTGTATTACCCTGTGTGGTCACATGGTGTCACTGTTGCTCCATGCAGGAAATGCTCTGTGCATGACCCTGCATGACCACATGATGTCATTGTTGCTCCATGCAGGAAATGCTCTATGCATTACCCTGTGTGGCCACACGGTGTCACTGTTGCTCCATGCAGGAAATGCTCTGTGCATTACCCTGTGTGGCCACACGGTGTCACTGTTGCTCCATGCAGGAAATGCTCTCTGCATTACCCTGTGTGGCCACACGGTATCACTGTTGCTCCATGCAGGAAATGCTCTCTGCATTACCCTGTGTGTCCACACGGTGTCACTGTTGCTCCACGGGGGAAATGCTCTGGGCATTACTGTGATGGAGTGGGGACTGTCTGTGCGGGGGATGGGAGAGCAGGGGGTGATTTTATATGAGGGACAGGACCTAAGCTTGTAACTCGAGCTATGCAGGGCTGAGAGAGTGTGCACCTTTGCCCGGGAAGCTGGACACAGGAAGGGGTCGGCTGGAGGGAGTTAGTTCAGTTTTGGTTTGGAGCTGGGTAGTTGGAATTCAGAGAATCCCAAACTGGGAACTAAGCTTCCTGAACCCCCAGAAGGCTCGACTGACGGGTCCTGATTGTGCCCCAAAGCCCTGCTGTATCCTTCATTCCTGTTGGCCAAAACAACCCTCTGTTTTACTGGCTGGCTGAGTCACTGTGTGTCCCTGGAAGAGGGGTGCAGGGCCAGATTCCACCACACTAAATGACACCCCCTAAGCCCCTCTGGGAAACCTGCAGCTGGGACGTAGGTATCTGAGCCCCCCACCATACCCCTGAGCCCCCCAGGGACCCCTACAGCCTGGACCTAGATCTCTGTGCCCCCCAGGAAGCCCCTAAAACCCCCAGGGACCCCTTCAGCCTGGACATAGGTGGAACCCGTCTGCCAGGCTGAATTGATAGCAGCAAGGACTGGGTTCAATACATAGGGGTCCCTTCCCTATTACATAATGCAAACCAGATCGAGCCCTCACCCAGTGACATGGGAAAATTTTACATACACACCCCTAGGTGCCTCAAAGAGGCAATACTTCCCCTCTCGCAATCATAGAATCTGGGTATAGCAGAAAATGTTTAATAACGTGAGATAAACAACATAGCATTAAATTTGGAAAACACCTCAACTAGGCCGTGTCCTTTTCCCTGGGCTCTAGAATCTAGCAATCCCCAAATCACCCCAAGACTCCAAAGTACAATACCTCAAATATTTCAAGACTCCAGCAACCCCATAATCACCCACAGTCCCGCAGCCCAAGAGTTCAAGAGTCTATCTGCCGGGTTTTCCCTCCTGCCAGCCTGGGTAGAAAGGGGCACCTTACATGGTCCACTGCTGCCTGCCTTGCCTCTCCGTGGGATTCTGCTTCTACCTTTCCCACAAACTGCTCAACTCAGTCCACCATCTGCTCTGCTCCACCAGCCAACCTGTGATCTGCTCCAGCTGTCTCCAAAAACTGCTTAGCTTACTTCACTCCGTGAGCCATTCCAAGTGTTCCACGAACTGCTGTTTTCCATCAGCTGCTCTGCAATATAGTTTCAAACTCTCCCACTATTTAACACAGCACTTCAAGGACTTTAGCTCATGAACCTGGATCTTCACTTATTAAGAAATTCAACAAACAGCTCTATTATTCAACTCTTAAAAGAGAAGAAGATGTAATTGGTGTTTCTGGCTCATCCAAGGAGCCCACTCCCTTGTCTAGTGAGTGCCACTCAACTGATGGTGAGAATCCCTGTCTCAAAGCTGTTTCACATTTCCTCATGCACACAATCAGAGTGACAACACTTCACATCTCACACCCCAACAACAAATAAACTGGGGATACCATAGCTGCCAAAGTAACCATCCCAGGCTGCCGTGGCCATGTCACGCACGGTGGGTGTGTCTATGCAAACATGATCAGACCCTGAAATCCTTTTCCACACTTGCCATAATTCACCACCAGATGTGAGGGTAGAGTTCATCCTGCTTCTGCTTACATAGGTATCTGTGCCCCCCACAACCCCCTAATCCCACCAGGACCCATCTAGCCTGGATAATGGTATCTGTGCTCTCCACAAACCTCTAAGCCCCCCAGGGTACCCACAAGCCCAGATGTAGGCATCTGTATGCCCCACACACCCCTTAATACCCACAGGAACCTTCCAGACTGTAGGTAGGTATCTGTGACCCCTAGAGCCCCACAAAGTCACTCGGGACCCCTACAGCATGGATGTTTGTATCTGTGACCGACAAAAACCGCCTAAGCTACCCAGGGCCACCTACCATCAGGATGTAGGTATCTGTTCCTCCCCCAAACACACCTAATCCCCCCGGAACCCCTCCAGCCTAGATGTAGGTATCTCTGACCCCACGAATCCGCTAAGACATGACAGGACCCCTTCAGCATCGATATAGGTATCTGTGCCCATACAACCATCCTAAGACCCCCAAAACCCCTCCAGCCTAGACGCAGGTATCTGTGCCCAGCATGAACCCCCTAAGGTCCCTAGGACCCCTCTTGCCTGGATGATTGTATCTGTGCCCCTTACAAACCCCTAAGCCCCCCCCAGGATCCCTATAGACCGGATGTAGATATCTGTGCACCCTCACGAACCCACTGATCCTCCCAGCGACCCCTACAGCATGGAAGTAGGTTTCTGTACCCCAAAATGCCCCAAAGCAACCCCAATACCCCTACAGCCTCGATATAGGTATCTGTGCCCCCGCACAACTCCCTAATACCCCCAGAACTCCTCCAGCCTGGACGTAGATATTTGTGACTTCCAGGAACCCCCAAAGCCCTCCCCAGGACTTCTCGAGTCCCTATATAGGTATCTCTGCCCCCCACCAGCCTTCTAAGACCCATAGGGCCCCCACCAGCCTGGTTATAGCTATGTGTACGCCACACAAACTCCCTAAGCTCCCCAGGGCACCCTCCAACCGGTACGTAGGTATCTGCGCAACCACAAACCCTTAAGTCCCCCAGGGACCCCTCCAGACCATACGTAGGTTTCTGTGACCCTTACCAACTCCTTAAACCCCCAGGGACCACTTCAGCCTGGACGTATGTATCTATGCTCACCACAACCCCCTAAGCCATCCAGGGACCTCTCCAGCCCTGACGTAGATATTTGTGCCCCTCATGAAGCCCCTAATGCCCACCAGAATGTCTCCAGCCTGGACGTAGCTATCTGTGCCCCCCACGACCCCTAAGCCCCCCAGGGATCTCTACAGCCTTTACATAGGCGTGATGCTGTGCATTACCCTGCATGGCCACATGTTGTCACTGTTCCTCTATGAGAGAAATGCTCTGTGCATTACCCTGCGTGGCCACATGGAATCACTGTTGCTCTATCCAGGAAATGCTCTGTGCATTTCCCTGCATGGCCACATGGTGTCACTGTTGCTCCATGCAGGAAATGCTCTGTCCATTACCTGGTGTGGTCACAAGGTGTCAATGTTGCTCCATGCGGGAAATCCTCTGTGCATTACCCTGCCTGGCCACACGGTGTCACTGTTGCTCCATATGGGAAATGTTCTGTGCTTTACCGTGCGTGGCCACATGGTGTCACTTTTGCTCAACGCGGGAAATGCTCTGTGCATTACCCAGTGTGGCCACATGGTGTCACTGTTGCTCCATGCGGGAAATGCTCTGTGCATTACTGTGATGGAGTAGGGACTGTCTGTGTGGGGGATGGGAGAGCAGGGGGTGACTTTAGGACCGGACACGTGCTCAGCCTGTATCCTGAGCTAGGCAGGGGGAGGGGTCAGCACCTTTCCCCGGGAAGCTGGACACAGGAAATGGCCAGCTGGAGGGAGTTGGGTTAGTTCAGTTTCGGTTTTGGTCTGGGTGGTTGGAATTCAGGGATTCCCAAACTGGGAACTAAGTTTCTTGAACCCCTAGAAGGACTTGATTGTGGTGTCCTGCTTGTGCCTCCAAGCTCTGCTGTATCCTTCGCTCCTGTTGTCCAATACACTTTCTGTTTTACTGGCTGCCTGAGAGTCACTGTGAGTCCCAGGAAAAGGGGTGCAGGACCGGACTCCCCCACACTCCGTGACAGACCCTAAGCCCCTCCGAGACCCCTGCAGCCTGGACGTAGGTATCTGTGCCTCCCACCAAACACCTAAGACACTAAGAGATCCCTCCAGCCTGAACTTAGGTATCTGTGCCCCCCACAAACCCCCTAAGCCCCCGAGGGACCTATACAGCCAAAACATTGGTATCTGTACCCCATATAGACTCCATAAGCCCCTGCAGCATAGTAATCCTGAAGTGCAGCAGACATTGAACAGTAATCCAAACAGGACATATTCAAACCTCTGAATGTACAGTCCACCACCCTCACCCCCCTGGCCTTTTATGTACTGTACTTTGAATAAAGGATTTTATGGCTTTTACAATATATTTTATTATTGCAGGAAGTGGTAAATATTGTACCCCAAGGTAGAAAGGAGCACAGCAAAGGCACCAAACATTACTGTTGGCTCTCAGCATCAAATTGCTCCCTTAAGGCATCCCTAATCCTTGAAGCCCTTTCCTGGGCCTCTCTAGTAGCCCTGCTCTCTGGCTGTGCAAATTCATCCTCTAGGCGTCGAACCTCGGAGGTCCATTCCTCACTGAATCTTTCACCCTTCCCTTCACAAATATTATGGAGGGTACAGCACGCGGATATAATAGCGGAGATGCTGCTTTCCCTCAAATCTAGCTTCCCATAAAGACACCTCCAGGGCCCTTTCAAACGGCCAAAAGCACACTCCACAGTCATTCTGCACCGGCTCAGCCTGTAGTTGAACCAGTCCTTGCTCCTGTCAAGCTTCCCTGTATACGGTTTCATGAGCTATGGCATTAAGGGGTAAGCGGGGTCTCCAAGGATCACAGTGAGCATTTCGACGTCCCCTACTGTGAACTTGCGGTCTGGGAAAAAAGTCCTGGCCCTCAGCTTCCTGAACAGGGCACTGTTCCGAAAATGCGTGCATCATGCACCTTTCCAGGCCATCCTGAGTAAATGTCAGTGAAACGCCCACGGTGATCCACAAGCGCTTGCAGAACCATGGAGAAATACCCCTTGCGATTCACGTACTCTGATGCCAGGTGGGGAGGGGACAGAATAGGAATATGCATCCCATCTATTGCCCCTCCACAGTTAGGGAAACCCATTTGTGCAAAGCCATCCACAATGTCTTGCACGTTCCCCAGAGTCACATTTCTTCTTAGCAGGGTGCGATTAATGGCTGTGCAAACTTGCATCAGCACCATTCCAACGGTGGACTTTCCCACTCCAAACTGGTTCGCCACCGATCGGTAGCTGTCTGGAGTTGCCAGCTTCCAGATTGCAATAGCCACCCGCTTCTCCACTGGCAGGGCAGCTCTCAATCTCGTGTCCCTGCGCTGCAGGGTAGGGGCGAGCTCAGCACACAGTCCCATGAAAGTGGCTTTTCTCATCTGAAAGTTCTGCAGCCACTGCTCGTCATTCCATGCTTGCAGGACGATGTGATCCCACCACTGAGTGCTGGTTTCCCGAGCCCAAAGGTGCTGTTCCACGGTGCTAAGCACGTCTGTTACTGCCACAAGCAGTTGAGTGTCTTGAGCGTCAGGCGTTTCAATATCATCGTCTGACTCCTCACTGTCACTTTGCAGCTGAAGGAATAGCTCCACTGCCATGCGTGATGTGCTGGCAACATTCATCAGCAAGGTCCTCAGCAGCTCAGGCTCCATTTGTAACAGAAATCTCAGAAATCGCGCTGCAGACTCACAATGCCGCCAAACTGCTCGGAATGTGTAGCAAAGCACCACGGGTCGTTGGAACAGGAAGCGGAAAGACCAGCACACTTCCTTCCCCTTCCCACAAGCCACAGCGCAAAAATGGGATGAAGTGTTCTGTGGGATAGCTGCCCACAATGCACCACTCCCAACAGCACTGCAAGTGCTGCAAATGTGGCCACACTGCAGCGCTGGTAGCTGTCAGTGTGGCCACACTGCAGCGCTGGCCCTACACAGCTGTACGAACACAGCTGTAACTACCAGCGCTGCTAAACTGTAAGTGTAGCCATGGCCTAACTCCAGATTCACTTCTGAGACATTAGACAGACTTTCAGAAACTTCATTCCCAGACACACTGCTTTCTTGAACAGACAAACAGCTATTACCCACCAGGTTAGACTCCCCCTCTCCCTGACTATAGCAAAACTGGTTAAACACAGAAAACTGCTGTGAGTAATACCACATATCAACATAGTTATAAGCTGGATTTTCAAGAGGATACAGTTTCTGCTGTTCTTTCCTTGCTTCTTTGACTTGGAGCTGAAGTCTGGCAGTTTCTTGTTGCATCTTGTGAGTCTCCTGTTCCAGCTTGTGTTGCCTCTGTCGAGCTTTCTCCTCAGCAGCCAGTAATTCCAGACGCCCCTTACGAGCTTTCTCTTCTCTCTCATCAGCCTCCTCCTTTCTTTCAGCAGCTTCTTCCTCCAGCTGGGCCAAGGCTTGCTTCTCTCTCATTCGAATTTCTGCCAGTTTTTGCTCATGTTCAAACTGCAGGCTGTCCATCAGGGCTTGCAGTTTCATTGCTTTTGCTGATGCCTTCTGTCTCTTGGTCACTGATCTTTAATCAACCAAATTCTCAATCCCAAATCTCAAATTTGGATAGCGTGGGATTCTGACCCAAAGCCTAATTGACCTGGTTCTGTGGATCCTTGCACGTCTACGCCACTGTGACGGTGCTGCTCGTGGGAGCCAGCTGAGGTCACTCAATCAGAGTGAACTGCAAACAAAACAGGACAGACAAACCCCAAATGCTGGTGGTTAGTTCAATACTTAGATTTACCAACCAGCACAAAAGAGCTTCTATAGTACCTCATTGGTCACTTAGAAGTCCAAACCATGCAGTTCCCTTAAAGTGCCAAGCCTTAGGCCTCCGTCCAGACACACCTGTCAAACATATGATGATGATTCCTGAAAATCTTACTTCATAATATAAAAGAAAAGGTTCTTCCAATCCCAAAGGATCAGCCACATACCCAGGTCCAATTACAACTTAGATCTTACCCAAAATACACGCTTATAGCCAATATTTATTAACTAAGCTAAAATTTATTAGTAAAGAAAAGAGAGAGAGTGTTGGTTAAAAGATCCATATACAGACAGACTTGAATTCAATTCTTGAGATTTAGATACATAGTAAAGGTGAGCTTGTAATTGCCAAAAGTCCTTTTAGAAATAGTCCCTACATTATAGTCCAATTTCCAGATTCAGGGTGGCTCCAGTCAATGACTGGGGATCTCAATCCTTGTGGCTTAAAGTTTCTCCTCTTGAAACCCAAAGCAGATCTGAGATGAAGAAGGATCGTATCCCAGGCTTCTTATACATTTCCCGCAGCCTTTCGGCCTGAGAAAACAATAGGCTTAACTCCTTCTCCCAAACATCCTGGCCATTAGCACAGAGTAATTTATCCATTAAACAGTTGAGATACAGGTTACCATAACGTTCAAAGAGACATACAGACAATAAAACTATTTCACTCTAGTATGATCTTAAATGCTAATACTCTCTTTTTTTGATCTTTGAATTAAAACTAGAGCAATAGACAAGACCTGTTTGCTGACATCCCAAGACCTGAGCAAACCTCTACCCTTCTACTTCCAGCAATGCAGACTTGCATTTCAAAGCTTTATTCATTTATATATCTTGCTAACCAGTCCTTAAGGTTCACCCATGGGTCAGGTCAGTCGGTGAAGTGAGTTAATTAACTCTTTCTGGCCCTATCACCTTTCACAGAGATATTATATTATACTCATAACACCACAGGTGGGGCGCTGGCTTCCCTCCCGAGCTCCGGGAGGGGAGTGGGGCGTGGCAGTTCAAGCGGGGGCTGGGCTCTGGGTTCCCTCCCTAGCTCCATGAAGGGCCTGGGGAGCGGAGGTACCATAGGGGGTGAGGCGCCGGCTCCCCTCCCCAGCTCTGGAAGGGGCCTGGGCAGTGGCTGTTCGAGCGGTGGCGGGATACTGGCTTCTCTTGCTAGCTCTGGGAAGGGCCTGTGGATTGGCTATTTGAACGGGGGAGGGGCGCTGCCTCCTCTCCCCAGCCTGTGAGAGGACAGGGCAGCAGCCGTTCCAGCGGGGGCGGGGCGCTGCCTCCCCTCCCCAGCTCTGGAGGGGACTGGGAAGCGACAGTTACTGCGAGGGTGGGGCTCTGCCTTCCGTCCCCAGCTCTGCGAGGAAACTTACCGATGGCCATTGGGGAGGGGGTAGGGCCCTGTCTTCCGTCCCCAGCTTTGCGAGGAGAATGGGGAGCGGCCATTGCCATGGAGGCGGGTCGCTGGGTTCCCTCGCCGGCTCTGCGAGGGGACTGGGGTGCAGCCGTTCCTGTGGGGGCAGGGCGCTGCCTTCCCTGAGCAACTCTGCGATGGGACTTTGGAGCAGCCGTTCTAGCGGAGGCGGGACACTGGGTTCCCTCCCCAGCTCTGCCAGGGAACTGGGGAGCGTCCGTTCCAGGGGGGCAGGGTGCTGGGTTCCCTCCCAAGGTCTACGAGGGGACTGGGGAGCGGCCTTTTGTTTAGAGGAGGGGTGCTGCCTTCCCTCCCCGGCTCTGCAAGGGAACTGGGGAGTGCTCGTTCCAGTGGGGATGTGGCGCTGCTTTCCCTCCTGTTGCTGGTACAGATAGTGCCCGGGGCCAAGCAACAGCGGTTCGTGGCCCAGTGTGCTCAGCTCGAATAAAAACACCAGGGTGGAGAAGCAAAGCACAAGTTTATTTGAGCTCAAATAAGGTGCAAGGGAGAATACAATCTCAAATCCTGCACACACACATAAGCGGCTTTTCCCTTTTTAAATTCTTTTTCTTCCCCCCCCCTCCTTTCCCTGTAGGTAAGTGCAGGTGCATTAAGTAACCTTGGCTGCGACAGCTCGTTAATAAGTTTTCCTTCTGCCAGTTATCTTGTCCTTCAACACGGAGGCCTTATCACTACTGCTTCAGACCGGTTTGACCTGTGCTGCAACTGATAGCTTTCTAGGTCGAGTGGAGTTCAACATGGAGGGACTTTGGTTCGCTTTGGCCTAGAACAGGAGGGCTTCATCGACATTTGTGGCCTTCCACCCACCTGAGTTACCTAGGGTTATGCCTAGTGACACCAACACTCCCTAGTTCTGAGAGGGAACTGGGGAACGGCCTTTCCCACGGGGGTGGGGTGCTGGGTTCAGTCCCCACTTCTGCCAATGGACTGGTGAGCAGCCTTTCCAGCGAGGGAGGGGCGCTGGGTTCACTCGCCATCCTTGCTAGGGCACTGGGGAGTGGCTGCTCCAGCAGGGGTGGGGGCTACCTTCCCTCTCAGGCTCTGGGAGGGGACTGGGGAGCCTCCGTTCCAGTGGAAGAGGTTCTCTGGGTTTCCCTCCCATCTATTCCAGCAGACTGGGAAGTGGCTGGTCCAGAGGGTGCAGGGCAGTGCCTTCCCGCCCCTGCTCTGCCAGGGGACTGGGGAGCCGCCGTTCCTGCTTGGGTGGCGTGCTGAATTTCCTCCCCGCCTCTGCGCAGACTAGGAAGCGGCAGCTCCAGCAGGGGTGGGGCGCTAGATTCCCTCCCCAGCTCTGCGAGGGGAATGGGGAGAGGCCGTTCCAGAGGGAGCAGGGCCTTGGGTTCCCTCCCCACCTCTGCCAGGGGACTGGGGAGAGGCCGTTCGAGGGGGGCAGGGCCCTGCTTTCCCTCCCCAGCTCTGCTAGGGGACTGGGGAGCGGCCGTTCCTGCGGGGGCAGGGTGCTGGATTCCCTCCCCAGCTCTGCCAAAAGAGAAGAGAGCGGCCGTTCGAGCGAGGGCGGGGTGTTGTTTTCCCTCCCCAGCACTGCGAGGGGACTGGGGAGTGGCCGTTCCTCCAGGGGCGGGTGCTGGGTTCCCTATCCACCTCTGCGAGGGGACTGGGGAACGGCCGTTCCTGCGGGGGTGGGGTGCTGGGTTCCCCTCCCAGCTCTATGTGGGAACTGAGCAGCTCTCATTCCTGTGGGGGTGGGGCGCTGGGTTCCCTCCCGAGCTCTGCCAGGGGACTGGGGAGCGGCCGTTCCTGCGGGGTCAAGGCACAAGGTTCCCTCCTCAGCCCTATAAGGGGACGGTGTAGCTGCTGATCCAGCTGGGATGGGGCGCTGCCTTCCCTCTCCAGCTCTGCAAGGGGACTGGGGAGTTCCAGTTCCAGTGGGAGAGGGGCGCTATCATCCCTCCCCAGCTCTGCGAGGGGATTGGGCAGCGGCCATTCCTGTGGGGGCGGGGCGTTGTCTCCTCTCTGCAGCTCTGCGAGGGGACTGGGGCGCTGTCTCCTCTCCCCAGCTCTGCGAGGTGACTGAGGTGTGGCCGTTCAAGCGAAATTGGGTTGCTGGGTTCTCTTCCTAGCTCTACCAGGGGACTGGGGAGCGGCCGTTAAAGCGGGGGAGAGGCACTACCTTCTCTCCCCAGCTCTGCGAGGTTTCACGGAGTCCCCGGGTGATGCTCGGGAACTACTCCCCACAAAGCCAGGCAGGACTTTGGGAAGCCTCCTCTCCCTGGGAGCAGACTTGTTCAGGGCAAGAAGCTCACGTCTTTACCTCCTTTGTCTCTCCTTGGAGCGTTCAGCATCCTCTGCCCCTCCATGCGCTTCCCACAGCGAGTCTCCCCCACCAGGGTCCTGAGGAAGCCACAGGGTCCTGCACCCCCACTTTGCAGTCAGATGTGACTCTCAGCCAGCCAGGAAAACAGGGGTTTATTTGATGACAGTAACAGGGTCTAAAATAAAGCTTGTAAGTACAGCAAACCGAACCCCTCGGCCAGGTCCATCCTGGGGGGCAGTGAACCAGACCCCCACGTCCTCCCTCAGCCAGCTCCAGCCTAACAGAAAGAGAAAGAGTGATCCGAGTAACTATAGGCCTGTTATTTTGACATCTGTAGTATGTAAGGTCTTGGAAAAAAATTTGAAGGAGAAAGTAGTTAAGGACATTGAGGTCAATGGCAATTGGGACAAAGTACAACATGGTTTTACTAAAGGTAGATCGTGCTAAACCAACCTGATCTCCTTCTTTGAGAAGGTGACATACTATTTAGACAAATGAAATGCAGTAGACCTAATTTACCTCCATTTCAGTAAGGCATTTGATACGGTTCCACATGCGGAATTATTAGTCAAATTGGAAAAGATGGGGATCAATATGAGAATTGAAAGGTGGATAAGGAACTGGTTAAATGGGAGACTACAACGGGTCATACTGAAGGGTGAACTGTCAGGCTGGAAGGAGGCTACTAGTGGAGTTCCTCAAGGATCGGTTCTGGGACCAATCTTATATAACCTTTTTATTACCGACCTTGGCACAAAAAGCGGGAATGTGCTAATAAAGTTCGTGAATAACACGAAGCTGGAGGGTATTGCTAACACGGAGAAGGACTGGGATAAGATCTGGATGACCTTGTAAACTGGAGTAATAGTAATAGGATGAAATTTAATAGTGAAAAGTGCAAGGTCATGCACTTAGGGATTAATAATAAGAACTTTAATAAGAACTTTAGATATAGATTGGGGACGCATCAGTTGGAAGCAACAGAGAAGGAGAAGGACCTTGGGGTATTGGTAGATCACAGGATGACTATGAGCCGCCAATGTGATATGGCCGTTAAAAAAGCTAATGTGGTTTTAGGATGCATTAGGCGAGGTATTTGCAGCAAAGTAAAGGAGGTGTTAGTAACGTTATATAAGGCGCTGGTGAGACCCCACCTGGAATACTGTGTGCAGTTCTGGTCTCCCATGTTTAAGAAGGATGAATTCATACTGGAACAGGTTCAGAGACGGGCTACTAGGATGATCCGAGGAATGCAAAACCTGTCATATGAAAGGAGACTCAAAGAGCTTGGCTTGTTTAGTCTAGCCAAAAGAAGGCTGAGGGGGGATATGCTTGCTCTTTATAAATATATCAGAGGGATTAATATTAGGGAGGGAGAGAAATTATTTAAGCTTAGTGCCAATGGAGACACAAGAACGAATGGGTATAAATTGGACACTAGGAAGTTTAGACTTGAAATTAGACGAAGGTTTCTAACCATTAGAGGAGTGAAGTTCTGGAACAGCCTTCCAAGGGGAGTAGTGGGGGCAAAAGACATATCTGGCTTTAAGATTAAGCTTGATAAGTTTATGGAAGGGATAGTATGATGGGAGAGCCTAATTTTGGCAATTGATCTTTGATTATCGCCAGATAAGTGTGCCCAGTGGTTGGTGATGGGATGGGACCTGAGTTACTGCAGAGAATTCTTTCCTGAGTGCTGGCTGGTGAGTCTTGTCCACATGTTCAGGGTTTAGCTGATCGCCATATTTGGAGTCGGGAAGGAATTTTCCTCCAGGGCAGATTGGCAGAGGCCCTGGAGGTTTTTCGCCTTCCCCTGCAGTGTGGGGCATGGGTCACTTGCTGGTGGATTCTCTGCAGCTTGAGGTCTTCAGACCACAATTTGAAGACTCCAATAACTCAGACATAGGTTAGGAGTTTGTTATAGAAGTAGATGGGTAGGGTTCTGTGGCCTGCTTTGTGCAGGGGGTCGGACTAGATGATCACATTGGTCCCTTCTGACCCTAGAATCTATGAATCTATGAATCTATAACAACCCCCTCCAGCCCCTCTTCTCTGCTCAGTTCCTTTTTCGGGCCAGGAGGTCACCTGATCTCTTTGTCTCCAACTCCTTCAGTTGACACGTTTGCAGGGGAGAGGCCCAGGCCATAAGTTGCTAGGAGACAGAGTGTCAGGCATTTAGGTGCACTGGCCCTTTGCTCTGCCAGATACTTAAGAACTGCCTAGGGGACACTGAGGCACCAGAGAAAACATTAAGAACATTCCCAGTTCATCACATCTCTCCCCCCTTTGAGACCGAACTGAGCCAGGTCACTCCAGCCAGTGACCTGGGGAAGTTTGAACTCACCAACGTTCCCATGGATGCCCCAGCATCTCTCCCATTCCTCAGTGTGAGTTACACCAGGACAGTTCAGTCTCACGCCCTCCCTTAGGTTGAGCGTGCTTGATGGCACTCGCAGGCTGCATGTGGGAAGGTTTATGCGGCTTGAACCCTTTTGCTACCCCAATACCCCTGGGGTTCAATCTGGGACAGTGTTTTCTCCCAGCACTCTGGGCTGCGATTCGGGCTCTCTTGGTTAAGAGCTCCCATCTTTGCCTTGGACAGCTCTGGGCTTGGGCAGCCGCTTTCCACCTTGTGGCCCAGATACAACACCTCTGCCATTCCCACCTTACACTTTCCAGCTTTTACCGTCAGTCCCACCTCCTTGAGGCAGCCCAGCCCCCTCTTCACCTGGGACATCTGTTCCTTCCAGGTTTGGCTAAAGATGCACATGTTATCAGTGTCTGCCAGGGCCAAGTTCTTCATCACCCTCTGCTTGTCTAAAATTTCCCGAGGCCTAGGCATGGGGTCGGCATCGGACACTGTGATGGCTTTAAGCTTCTCATAGCCCCCATAAAACCAGATTATTTTGTCTCCCTTGGGGATCAGCCCCACTGGTGAGGCCCATGGGCTGTAAAACAGCTGGATCCCATCTAAAGCCTGGATCTCTTTTACCTCTTTTTCCAGGATCTGGGTTGCTTTTTCAGTGACTTTGAAAGGGGAACACCTGATGGGGAGATTGGCTCCCACTTCAGGGAAGAGATCCACTACGGGGTCTTCCCCCTTCTCCTCCCAATCCTCCCCTTCTAGGTCCAGGGCTCCCCTCGCTATTCTCCCATTCAGCAGCTTGAGAGGGAAGAACCCAGTGGATTTCTGGGGCTGCCTCCTGATTCCCCCCAGTTCTACTTCCCCTTGGGGAGCCCATTCCCAGTACAGGAATCCCTTCACCCACAGGACTCTGTCCCTGCAGCCTTCCCCAAGGGGGTTTGCAGCGCTGTGGCCAGCAAGTTCCCTTAGCTTCTCCAAGGAGGGATCCCTCTGCAGCTCAGTCTGGGATTCAGCTGCTGGGGCAGGGAGTGGGACCTGCTCCCTCTCACTGGCTGGGCCTGGGGTTACAGTCCCCCTGAGCCTTGTCCCTGATAGTTCGCTCTCTGCTGTGTAATCACTTCCCAGCAGCATGTCTGGACCAGGCAAACCTGGTTGGCAGCTAACCTTCCCTGCCTGGGTGTCCCCGCACTCAGCTGGGGTCTCAGCTCCCCTTGTGCTCAGCGCTGCCCTTGCTGTCCCAGTGGGGACAGGCAGCGAGCTCTCTGCTCTGGTCCCAGCATCAGAGCCAGCGGGAGCTCCCTCTCCGGTGTGCAGGGGAGCGGGGAGCATCTCTCCCTCCCACTCAGCCCTAGGGGCTGGTTATAGGTAGGCAAGTATCCTAAGCCCAGCAGTCCCTCCCCCCTGCCAGCCACGTCATTTGCATTTTCACTGACCATTTCCATCCTAGCCAATTGGTTCCCTGGATTTGAATTCAAACCCTCAGCCCTTACAGGAGCGGGGCCTGGATCCTGTCCCAAGGGGAGACAGTAACCCCCCAAGAGGGCCTTCCAGCCGATATCCTGGAGAACCCCAATGACCAGCCAGCCCAACCCTTCCTGGGTCTGCACAGGGATCTGGGACAGAGGCAGGGCGAGGGGCTTAACCTCAGGGACCTTTACCCAGGTCCCACAGTCCCTCAGCATCTGGGGCTGCACCACCACAGTTCTCTCTATCCCAGTGTCTCGCCCCCGCAGGCGTGTTTCCCCACTGACCCTTGGGCAGCCTCCTATGTCTCTCCACTCCACCATCACCAGTCCATGGTGCTGATGCTTCTCCTGCAGCTTTTCCTTAGCCTTTTGCTCCCTCTCAAGGTCCTTTCGCTCTCTCAGAATCTGCTTCAATCCCATCTTTCTCCAATCCACTGATGGGGAACCAGATCGTGAAGACTCTCTTCTGGGTGGGGACCAGACTCTCGGGAATGCCTGGCTGCTGCTCCAGCTGCTCCCAGATCCTCTTGTAGCCCCATCTGGGTAAGGAATTTGCTCCTCAGAGTGGTCCTCCTCCTCCAACTGCACTATTAACTGTGCCTTGGTGAACTTCCCCGTTCGTAACCCTCTCTTTGTGCACAGGATCACAATGTCCTTCTACAGGAGATGGTGATAGGCCATCACTTCTCCGTTCCCAAGTGGCTCTGGACTCACAGGCCTGTGTGCTCTTGGCTCCCCAATGGTTTCCAGGAAGAACCCCTGGTGTGCCAGCCCCTTCTCGTGATCACCACCTCTTTGCCAGGGTCGAGCTGCAGACTCCTCCGCCCCTGGGACTGCTCCTGCAATCCCCAGAGGGACCCTGCTACTGCAAAAATCCTCTCTCCCCGGGCAGAGTGGCAAGCTCCTCCGCCCCTGAGACTGCTCACTGCAGTCCTCAAGGGGAACCCGTTACTCCAACAGTCCTTCTCGCTGGTCACACACTTCCAGAGGTTAACCGCCCCCTGAAACCGTCCCTCTCTAAGCTTTCAGCATACCTGGTCCTCATTATCCCCCCTTTGTTTTACTGCTCCCCAGTCACTTACTGGAAGCAGCGCCATTCACGGGGTGCAGTACATCCCACCTCTGCCACCAGTTGTCACGGAGTCACCGGGTGATGCTCTGGAACTGCTCCCCACAAAGCCAGTCAGGACTTTGAGGAGCCTCCTCTCCCTTGGAGCAGACTTGTTCAGCGCAAGAAGCTCACACGTCTTTACCTCCTGGGTCTCTCCTTGGAGCATTCAGCATTCTCTCCCCCTCCGTGCGCTTCCCACAGTGATCCTGCCCCAGCAGGGTCCTGGGGAAGCCACAGGGCCCTGCACCCCTATTTTGCAGTCAGACGTGACTCTCAGCCAGCCAGTAAAACAGGGATTTATTAGATGACAGGAACAGGGTCTAAAATAAAGCTTGTAGATACAGCGAACTGGACTCCTCAGCCAGGTCCATTCTGAGGGGCACTGACCAGACCCCCATGTCCGCCCTCAGCCAGCTCCAGCCTAACAACTCCCTCCAGCTCCTCTTCTCTGCTCAGTTCCTTTTCAGGGACAGGAGGTCACCTAATCTCTTTGTCTCCAACACCTTCAGTTGACACCTCTGCAGGGGAGGGGCCCAGGCCATAAATTGCTAGGAGAGAGAGTGTCAGGCACTTAGGTACACTGGCCCTTTGCTCTGCCAGATACTTAAGAACTGCCATGGGGACACTGAGGCACCAACACAGTACTCAGAGAAAACATTAAAAACATTCCCAGTTCGTCACATGAGGGTACTGGGGAGAAGCCGTTCCTGCGGGGTCGGGACGCTGGGTTCCCTCCCCAGCTCTGCCAGGGGACTGGGGAGTGCCCGTTTCTGCGGGGACAGGGCGCTGGGTTCTCTCCATGGCTCTGCGAGCGGACTGGGGACTGGCCATTCCTCCGGGGGCGGGGCACTGCGTTCCCACCCCAGCTCTGTGATGGGACTGGGGAGTAACTGTTCCAGCACGGGAGGGGCGCTGCCTTCCCTCTCCAGCTCTGTGAGAGTAGTGGGCAGCAGTCGTTCCTGCGGAGGAGGGGCGCTGGGTTCCCTCCCCGGCTCTGCCAGGAGACTGGGAAGCAGCTGTTCCTGAAGGGGCAGGGCTCTGTTTCCCCTCCCCAGCTCTGGGAGGGGCCTGGGGAGTGGCGGTTCCAGCGGGGGCAGGGTGCTGGCTTCCCTCCTGTCATAAACAGAGGGTTAAGGGTTAATGTCACTTTTACCTGTAAAGTGTTAAGAAGCTCAGTGAACCTGGCTGACACCTGACCAAAGGACCGATCGGAGGACAGCATACTTTCAAATCTTGGTGGAGGGACGTTTTTGTTTTTCTGTTTGTTTTATTCTTTGTTCACGCTTGTGGCTAAGAGTGACTAGATGTGCAACCAGGTTTTCTCCAATCTTTCCGAATCAGTCTCTCATGTTTCAAAATAGTAAGTATAGCCAGGAATCGTGGATTAGTCTTATGTTTGTTTTCTTAACTTGTAAATGTGTCTTTTGCTGGAAGGATTTTTACTTCTGTTTGCTGTAACTTTGAATCACAGGCTGGGGATGGGGGAGGTCTCTCTAGGCTATATAAATCTGAATACCCTGTAAAACATTTTCCATCCTAATTTTACAGAGATAATTTTAACCTTTTCTTTCTTTAATTAAAAGCTTTCTTTTTTAAGAACCTGATTGATTTTTTCCCCTTGTTTTAAGACCCAAGGAGATTGGGTCTGAACGCACCAGAGATTGGTGGGGGGAAAAGGAGGGGGGGAAGGTTAATTCCTCTTTGTTTTAAGATCCAAGGAGTTTGGATCAGTGTAGCCTCTCAGAGTAACCCAGGGAAGGGAAAGTCTGGGGGAAAAAAGAGAAGGGGGAAGGCTAATTTCTCCTTGTGTTCAGATCCAAGGGGTTTGGGTCTCGGGTTCCCCAGGGAATGTTTTGGGGGAACAGGAAGTGTGCCAAACACGATATTTTTGGCTGGTGCCACCGTACCAAATTTAAGCTGGTAATTAAGATTAAAAGTGATCATGCAGGTCCCCACTTTTTGGACGCTAAAGTTCAAAGTGGGGAAAAAACCTTGATACCCCCCCCCAGAATGGACCTTGCCTGGGCGGACTCGCTGGGGGAAGAGCACAGAGTGTCAGAGGATGCTAAATCCTCCAAGGAAAGACCCAAGAGGTGAAGACGTGTGAGCTTCTTGCCCTAAAAATGTCTGTTCCAAGGGAGTGGAGGCTCGTCAAAGTCCTGATTGGCTTTGTGGGGCGCAGTACCAGAGCATCAACTGGGGACTCCGCTACAACTGGTGGCAGAGGTGGGATGTACTGCACCCCGTGAATGGTGCTGCTTGAAGTAAGTGACTGGGGAGCAGTAAAACAAAGGGGGGATAATGAGGACCAGGTGTGCTGAAGGCTCAGAGATGGATGGTTTTAGGGAGCGGTTAACCTCTGGGAGTGTGTGACCAGCGAGAAGGACTGTTGGAGTAACGGGGTCCCCTTGAGGACTGCAGTGAACAGTCTCAGGGGCGGAGGAGCTTGCCACTCTGCCCGGGGAGAGAGGATTTTTGCAGTAGCAGGGTCCCTCTGGGGATTGCAGGAGCAGTCCCAGGGGCAGAGGAGTCTGCAGCTCGACCCTGGCAAAGAGGTGGTGATTAAGAGAAGGGCTGGCACACCAGGGGTTCTTCCTGGAAACCATGGGGAGTAAAGAGCACACAGGCCTGTGAGTCCAGAGCCACTTCGGAACGGTGAGGTGATGGCCTATCACCATCTCCTGTAGAAGGACATTGTGATCCTGTGCACAAAGAGAGGGTGACGCATGGGGAAGTTCACCAAGGCACAGTTAATCGTGAGTTGGAGAAGGACCCCTCTGAGGAGTAGATTCCTGACCCAGATGGGGCTACAAGAGGATTTGAGAGCAGCTGGAGAAGCAGCCAGGCATCCCCTAGAGTCTGATCCCCAACCAGATGATGGTTTTCATGATCTGGTTCCCCATCAGGGGATTGGAGACGGATGGGATGGGAGCAGAGTCCGAGAGAGCAAGAGGATCGTGAGAGAGAGCAAGAGTCTGATGAAAAGCTACAGGAGAAGAAGCAGCACCATGGACTGGGGATGGTGGAGCAGAGAGACATAGGGGGCTGCCCAAGGGTCAGTGGGGAAACACGGCTGGGGTGTCAAGACTCTGGGACAGAGAAAACTGTGGTGGTGCAGCCGCAGATGCTAAGGAGCTGTGGGACCTGGGTGAAGGTCCCCAGGGTGAAGCCCTTCGTCCTGCCTATGGCCTGGATCCCTGTGCAGACCCAGGAGGGTTCTGGCTGGCTGGTTGTTGGGTTTCTCCAGGATATCGTCTGGGAGGCCCTGTTGGGGGGTGAGCGTTTCTCTTTGGCACAGGATCCAGGCCCTGCTCCTGTAAAGGCCGAGGGTTTGAATTCAAATACAAGGAATCAATTGGCTAGGATGGAAATGGTCAGTAAAAATGCAAACGACGTGGCTCTCAGGGGGGAAGGGCTGCTGGGCTCAGGGTACCTGCCTACCTGCAACCAGCCCCCTGGGGCTGAGTGGGAGGGAGAGATGCTCCCCACCCCCCCTGCACACCGGCGAGAGGGCTCACGCTGGCTCTGATGCTGTGACCAAAGCAAGGAGCTCGCTGCCTGCCCCCACTCGAATCACCACTCCCTAAGTCCCAACCACAGCTGGGGAGGGAAGCCAGCGTCCCTCCCCCGCTCGATTGGCGACACCCCACGCCCCTCCCAGAGCTGGGGAGGGAAGGCAATGTCCCTCCCCCGCTCGAACTGCCACTTGCCAGGCCCCTTGCAGAGCTGGGCAGGGAAGCCAGCGCCCTGCCCTTCCTGGAACCGCCACACCCGAATCCCAACCCAGAGCTGGGGAGGGAAGCCAGTGCCCCACCCCTGCTTGAACCACCACTCTCCAGACCCCTACCAGAGCTGGGGAGGGAAGCCACCTCTCTCATAGGAACCTCTCCTTGTAACCTCTCCTCATGGACTGTACCGCATTCAGGTTATCCATGTCCCTTGGCCTCCGCAAGGAGGGATCTTTCTGCAACTTGGCCTGGAACTCAGCAGCTGGGACAGGGATGGGGACCTGCTCTCTCTCGTCGGCTGGGTCTGAGAACGCAGCCTCTCTGAGTCGTGTCCCTGGGCGTTCCCTCCCCAGCAGGTTAGGGTCCTGCACCTCGTTCATAGTACCTTCCATGTTGTCAGGGTGCTGTGCCCTTCGCTGACTCTGACTACGGGTCACGACCAGGGCACCCCTGGCGTTGCTTGGCCAGACCTCTCATGTTTACACTGGTTGTCCCACTCCTTCAGTCCTTGCCTCCTCTACTTCAGCTCTTCTTGTCTCAGCTCCCTGTCATGTTCCATCCACATCCATTCCAGGGACGAGGAGCTCCGCTGGGATGATCCCCTTATGGCACAGGGGTCAGGGTGCCCTCGGTATTCACTGGGTTTCCCCTAACCTCTTTCCTAGGTATAGGTGGGCAGGATGTCACGGTGTCCTTGGCAGCAGTCTGGCCCCTCCCAGCCATGTCAGGCCCTGGGGCCCACGCTGCATCCGCTGGGCAGCTTCCCTCATCGACCGAGCTCTGTTCACCCGACGGATCCTTCTCCTCCAGCTGGGCAATTAGCTGTTCTTTGGTGGACCTCCCAATGCAAAGCCCCCCTGCTTGCACAGCTCCACCAGGTCTTTCTTAAGGTGCTTAGCATAAATCTTCCTGCTGGCCACTCACCGGCCTGTGCTCTCGGCTTCCACTGGTTCCAGGGAGATCCCTTGTGCACCAGTCCTTTTTCCGGTCACCCCCTCTCTGCCAGGGTCAAGCTGCAAACTCCTCTACCCCTGGGACCGCTCCTGCAATCCCCTCGGGGGGCCCTGTTACTGCAAAGTCCATCTCTCTGGTCACGCAGTCCCAGTGGTTAATCATCACCTTACCCCTTCTCTCTCTGACTCTTCAGCCACCTAGTCCTTGTCAGTCCCCTTTTTTTTACTGCTCCCCAGTCACTTACTGCAGGAAGTGCCGTCCATGGGGTGCAGTAAGTCCCGCCGCTGCCACCAGTTGTCACGGAGTGTGGGGGAGTCGGGGCTCTGCACCCCTTTTCCTGAGATTCACCAGGACTCTCAGCCAGTCAGAAAAGCAGGTTTATTTAGACGCCAGAAACACAGTCCAAGACAGGTCTTGCAGGCCCAGACAAGAGGACTCCCCCAGTTAGGTCCATCTTGGGGCTCCAGGAGCACCACAGCCCCATTTGGGGAGGGGAGTCAGAGCTCTGTCTGTCCTTACCTTCCTCCCCCAGCCAGCTCCAGACTGCCAAACCCCCTCCAGCCCCTCCTTCTCTCTCAGTTGCTTTCCCCAGGCCAAGAGGTCACCTGATCCCTTTGTCTGAGAGGTGCTGGCTGGTGGATCTCTGCAAGGGGCGGTGATCAGCAGGGGGGGATCTTAGATCAGGTGTGTTTGATGGCACTAGCAGGCCACATGTGGGAAGGATTATGCAGCCAGAACCCTTTTGCCACCCCAATACCCCTGGGGTTCAAACTGAGATTAGGTGTTTTCTCAGCACTCTGGGCTGCGATTGGGGCTTTCTTGGTTAAGATCCCCCCCTCTTGGCTTTTGGCCAGCTTTGGGTTTGGGCAGCCGCTCCTCACCTATTGGCCCAGATTCAACACCTCTGCCGTCCCCACCTTACACTTTTCAGCTTTTACTGTCAGTCCTGCCTCCTTGAGGCATCCCAGCCCAATCTTCACCTGGGACACCTGTTCCTCCCAGGTCTGGCTAAAGACGCACATGTTATTTCATGCCAGGGCCATGTGCTCCATTTCCCTCAGCTTCTCTAGAATCTCCCCAGGCCTAGGGATGGGGTAGGCATTGGACACTGTGATGTCTTTAAACTCTCAATAGTCCCCACTAAACCAGATCATCCTGTCTCCCTTGGGGATCAGCCCCACGGGTGAGGACCATGGACTGTTGAACGGCTGGATGCCATCTAAAGCCAGCAGGTCCTTGACCTCTCTCTCCAGGTTCTGGGCTGCTCTCCCAGTGACTCTGAACAGGGAACACCTTATGGGGAGATTGGGTCCCACCTCAGGGAAGAGATCCCCCCGGGGGTCTTCCCCCTTCTCCTCCCTATCCTCCCCTTCCAGGTTCAGGGGTCCCCTTACTCTCCTCCCATCCAGCAGCTCGAAAGGGAAGAACCCAGTGGATTTCTGGGGCTGCCTCCTGATTCCCCCCAGTTCTACTTCCCCTTTGGGAGCCCATTCCCTGTACAGGAATCCCTTCACCCACAGGACTCTGTCCCTGCAGCCTTCCCCAAGGGGGTTTGCAGAGCTGTGGCCAGCAAGTTCCCTCAGCTTCTCCAAGGAGGGATCCCTCGGCAGATCACCCCAATGGTTGGGATGGGTCTGGGAAGTTGCAGTAAGAGCGGGGGCGGGGGGCTGGCTTCCCTCCCGAGCTCTGGGAGGGGCCTGGAGAGAGGCGGTTGCAGCGGGGGCGGGGCGCTGTGTACTCCCTCCAACTCTGGCAGGGGACCGGAGAGTGGCTGCTCCAGCAGGGGCTGGGGGCTGGGTTCCCTCCCCAGCTCTAGTAGGGGCCTGGGGGGTGGCAGTTCGAGTGGGGCAGGGGTGTTGGCTTCCCTCGCCAGCTCTGGGAGGGGAGAGGGGAGTGGCGGTTCCAGCGGGGGCGGGGCACTGGGTTCCCTCGACAGCTCTGGGAGGGGAGAGGGGAGTGGCGGTTCCAGCGGGGGCGGGGCACTGGGTTCCCTCGCCAGCTCTGGGAGGGGAGAGGGGAGTGGTGGTTCCAGCGGGGGCGGGGCCCTGGGTTTCCTCGCCAGCTCTGGGAGGGGAGAGGGGAGTGGCGGTTCCAGCGGGGGCCGTGTGACGGTGCTGCCCGTGGGAGCCAGATGAGGTCACTCAATCAGGGCGAACTGCAAACAAAACAGGGCAGAGAATCCCCAGAGAACTGGGGAGAAGCCGTTCCTGTGGGGCGGGGCGCTGAGTTCCCTCCCCGTCTCTGCGAAGGGAGAGTTCCCTCCCCGTCTCTGGGGAGCGACAGTTCCAGCGAGTGCGGGGTGCTCGGCTCCCTCCCGGGCTCTCTGAGGGGACTGCTCCGGTAACGGTCCAGGGAACCAATTGGCTAGAATGGAAATGGTCAGTGAAAATGCAAGTGACGCGGTTGGCAAGGGGTAGGGGCTGCTGGGCTTAGGGTACCGGCCCCCCTGCACACCGGAGAGGGGGCTCATGATGGTTCTGATGCTGCGACCAAAGCAAGGAGCTCGCTGCCTGCCCCCCACACCCCTCCCAGAGCTGGGGAGGGAATCCCGCGCCCCACCCCCACTCGAACCGCCACTCCCCAGGCCCCTTCCAGAGCTGGGGAGGGAAGCCAGTGCCCCGCACCCACTCAACCCGTCACTCCCTAGACCTCTCCCATACCTGGACAGGGAAGTCAGCGCTCCACCCCATCTGGAACGGCCTCTCCTCACTCCCCTCTCACAGCTGGGGAGGGAAACCAGCGCTCCACCCACGTTGGAACCGCGGCTCCCCGCTCCCTCCACAGAGCTGGGGAGGGAACCAGCGCCCTGCCCCCGCTCAAACCGCCACTACCCGCTCCCCACCAGAGTTGGGGAGGGAATCCAGCGTCCCTCCCCTGCTTGAACCGCCACTTCACAGGCTTGTCCAGAGCTGGTGAGGGAAGCCAGCCCACGGCCAAGGCTAGATCCGCCAGTCCCCAGGCCCCTCCCTGAGCCAGTGCCCCTCCCCCACTCGAACCGCCACTCCCCACTCCCCTCCCAGAGCTGCAGAGGGAAGCCAGCGCCCTGCCCCCACTCGAACCGCCATTCTCCAGGCCCCTCCTTGAGGTGGGGAGGGAAGCCAGCGCCCCGCCCCGGCTCAAACTGCCACTTTCCGCTGCCCCCCAGAGTTAAAGAGCGAATCCAGGGCCCCTCCCCTGCTGGAACCGCCACTCCCCGCTCCCCTCCCAGAGCTGGAGAGGAAATCCAGCACCCTTCCCCCACTCAAACTGCCACTCCCCAGTCCCCATCCAAAGCTGGGGAAGGAAGCCAGCGCCCCCCACCCGCTGGAACCGCCACTCCCCAGACCCCCCACAGACTGGGGCAGGAAGCCAGCGCCCGGCTCCCGCTGGAACCGCCACTCCCCACGCCCCTACGAGAGCTGGGGATGGGAGCCACCTCTCCCACAGGAACCTCTCCTTGCAACCTCTCCTCATGGACTGTACCGCACTGAGGTCGGCCAGGTCCCTTGGTCTCCGCAAGGAGGGATATCTCTGCAACTCGGCCTGGAACTCAGCAGCTGGCACAGGGATGGGGACCTGCTCTCTCTCGTCGGCTGTGTCTGAGGCTGCAGCCTCTCTGAGCTGTGTCCCTGGGCGTTCCCTCCCCACCAGGTTAGGGTCCTGCACCTCGGGCACAGTACCTTCCCCGTTGTCAGGGTGCAGTGCCCTTCGCTGACTCTGACTATGGGTCATGACCAGGGCATCCTGGGCGTTGCTTGGCCAGTCCTCCAGGGCCCTCCCATTAACACCTCCGTGGGCAAATGTGGGTGTATCCCCACGTCCTTGGGCCCTCCTTGACCCCCCACTTCAGGTGTACCCTTGCCACGGGAACCTTGAATGAGGTCCCGCACACACCCTTCAGGGTCAGGTAGGTGTCGGGAACCATCCGATCTGAAGCCACCACCTCGAGCCAGGCCAGTGTCACCTCTGTACCCGTGTCCCAGTGAAGTTCCTCCCATCTACCTCCAGGGAAACAAGGCACTCTCTCCGGAGGGGCAGCCCCACTCCCACCCTGTAAACCAAAAACTCAGAGCCTGGAGCTGATATGGGGACCTCCTCCCTTTTTTACTGTTGGTACGCTGCCAGCCCTCCTTTCTTGGGAATGTTGCCCCTCATCCGACTGGGTCTTTACCCAGTCAATCCTCTGCGGGTTGGGTCTG
Organism: Gopherus flavomarginatus; assembly: GCF_025201925.1. Lineage (NCBI taxonomy): Eukaryota > Metazoa > Chordata > Testudines > Testudinidae > Gopherus > Gopherus flavomarginatus. The sequence continues at coordinate 11,369,419 of NC_066632.1, read as the reverse complement.
CTCGGTCTGTCCCTGAGCTTGGGGCACTGGACCCGTATGTGGCCTCGTTGGCCACAGCGATAGCAGCCCATGTCTCGTGGGTCCCCTCCAGTGGGACGGATGGACCTGATGCTGGATGCTCCCTTTTGGTGGGGGTTCTCCATAGGCCCCCGCTGGGAGATCCCATGGTGACTCTCTCTCTGCATTGAGTCAGGCTTGCTCCATCGAGACTCCTGCATGTTATCCCCTGCCCGACTGTCCACAAATTGGTCGGCCAGCTGGCCTGCATGCTGCAGCTTCTCCGGCTTCTGGTCCATCAACCACAACCTCAGGTCGGACGGGCACTGCTCGTACAGGTGCTCCAGTATGAATAGGTCAAGCAGGTCCTCTTTAGTTTGGGCGGCAGCTGTCCACTTGCGGACATACCCCTGCTCCCGATTGACCAGTTGTAGGTATGTGACCTCACGGGTTTTACGCTGACTCCAGAACTTTTTCTGGTACATCTCAGGAGTCAGCCCAAACTCCCGTAGCAGGGCCTGTTTGAACAGTTCGTAGTCTCCTGCCTCCGCCCCTTTCAGTCGGCTGTACACCTCCATGGCTGTGGAGTTCAGTAAGGGGGTGAGATCCTGTCTGCAGGGTCAACCTTGTGCAGCTCGCAGGCATTCTCAAAGGCCGTCAGGAAGGTGTCTATGTCCTCCCCCTCCTTACGCTGGGGCAGCAAGCCCTTATCAAAGCTCTTTGTAGGCATGGGTCCCCACTCACTCGCTAAAGCCAGGGCCCCACTGCTCCTCAGCCAGGCCAGCTCCAGCTCATGCTTACGCTGATTCTCCTTCTCCTCCCACTCATGCTGGCGCTGGTTCTCCTCATGTTTACGCTGGTTCTCCCACTCCTTCAGTTCTTGCCTCCTTAACTAGAGCTCTTCTCGTCTCAGCTCCCTGTCATGTTCCATCCACATCCATTCCAGGGATGGGGAGCTCCGCCAGGACGATCCCCTGCTGGCCACCGGGGTCAGGGTGCCCTCGGTATTCACTGGGCTTCCCCCAACCTCTTTCCTAGCTATAGGTGGGCAGGGTCTTGGGGTGTCCTCGGCAGCAGTCTGGCCTCTCCCAGCCATGTCAGGCCCCTGGGCCCACGCTGCGTCCGCTGGGCAGCTTCCCTCATGGACCGAGCTCCTTTCACCCGAGCTATCCTTCTCCTCCAGCTGGGCAATTAGCTGTTCTTTGGTGGACCTCCCAATGCACAGCCCCCTCTGCTTGCACAGCTCTACCAGGTCTTTCTTAAGGTGCTTAGCACACATCTTCCTGCTGGCCACTCGCTGGCCTGTGCTCTCAGCTTCCACCGGTTCCAGGGAGACCCCTCGTGCACCAGCCCTTTTTCCAGTCACCCCCTCTCTGCCAGGGTCAAGCTGCAAACTCCTCTGCCCCTCGGACCACTTCTGCAATCCCCCCGGGGGACACTGTTACTGCAAAGTCCTTCTCTCTGGTCACACAGTCCCAGTGGTTAACCACCCCCTGACCCTGTCTCTCTCTGGTCCTTGTCAATCCCCCTTTGTTTACTTCTCCCCAGTCACTTACTGCAGGAAGCGCCGTCCATGAGGTGCAGTAAATCCCACCACTGCCACCAGCTGTCACGGAGTGTGGAGGAGTTCGGGCCCTGCACCCCTTTTCCTGCAATTCACCAGGACTCTCAGCCAGCCAGTAAAGCAGAAGGTTTGTTTAGACGCCAGGAACACAGTCCAAGACAGGTCTTGCAGGCCCAGACAACAGGATCACCCCAGTTATGTCCATCTTGGGGCCCCAGGAGCACCACAGCCCCATTTGGGTGGGGCTCAGAGCCCTGTCTGTCCTTACCTTCCTCCCTCAGCCAGCTCCAGACTGCCAAACCCCCTCCAGCCCTTCCTTCTCTCTCAGTTACTTTCCCCGGGCCACGAGGTCATCTGATCCCTTTGTCTCCAACACTTTCAGCTGGCACCTTTGCAGAGGAGGGACCCAGGCCATCAGTGGCTAGGAGATAGAGTGCCAGGCATTTTGGTGAACTGGCCCTTTGCTTTGTTAGATACTTAAGAACTGCCATGGGGACACTGAGGCACCAACACAGTATTCACAGACCACAGTAAGAACAGTCCAACTTCGTCACACCACCTGGCTGCAGGGAGACTGGGATGTGCTGAGCTAAGGGAGGCAAAGCCTGAGGCCCTGAGAGTTTCCTGTGCTGAGTTCAACTCTCAATAAACCCTCCTGTTTTATGCTGGCTGAGAGTCACTCCAGGATAGAGAACAGGAGGCATCAACCTCTTCAGGGGTGAGGAGGCCCGGAGGGTCCAGAGCATGTGGACTCCCTGAGGGGGCCCACTGCAGAGACAGAAGTGCTAAAGCTCAGAGAGGTGTGGCTCCAGGATGTGGAGGGGCCTTACCCAGAGTGAGAGTGGACCCCCGAGAAGGGCTGTCGCACTGAAAGGGGCACCCCCCACGGACCGCATGGGGCCACGAGTGGCCACGATCTGTGAGTCTGTGACAGAACGTACCTGAAGGGAGTGTGGAGCAGGACAGGGGGGATGGGGAACGATCAGATGCGAGGGGGGGCGGGACGCAGGGGTCAGTCGGATCTGGGGTTGTGGGATGTTGGGTGGTTAGACCTGAAGGGGCAGGATGTGGGTCGGGGGGTGGTTGGACCCTGAGGTGGGGCAAGTCAAGGGGCAAGGGGGCAGGTAGGACCCAGGCAGGGGGCATTTCACAGGGCCGGGGGGGCTGGAGGTGTGGTCAGGGGCACTTGGACGCAGATGGGGTGGGGGGTGAAGTAGACCAGGGAGGGGTGGGACACGCTGGGTAGGGTGTGAGACACGAGAGTTTGTGGGAAGGTGCCGAGGGGCAGGGGTCTGAGAGGCGCTGTCTGTGAGGTCTCTGTAGGGGGAGAGGATTAGCAGGGGGTTCTGAGAGGCGCTGGCTGGGGGATCCCAGCAGGCGGGGCTGAACGGGGGGTCTGAGACAGACTGGCTGGGGGGGTCTCTGCAGGGGGAAGGAATGAGAGGAGCGGTCTGAGAGGTGCTGCCTGGGAGGTCTCTGCAAGGGGCGGTGATCAGCAGGGGGGGTCTTAGGTCGGGTGTGCTTGATGGCACTAGCAGGCCGCATGTGAGAAGGATTATGCAGCCTGAACCCTTTTGACACCCCAATACCCCTGGGGTTCAAACTGAGATTGGATCTTTTCCCAGCACTCTGGGCTGCGATTGGAGCTTTCTTGGTTCAGAGCTCCCCCTCTTGGCTTTTGGCCAGTTTTAGGTTTGGGCAGCCGCTCCCCACCTATTGGCCCAGATTCAACACCTCTGCCGTCCCCACCTTACACTTTTCAGCTTTTACCATCAGTCCTGCCTCCTTGAGGCAGCCCAGCCCCCTCTTCACCTGGGACACCTGTTCCTGCCAGGTCTGGCTAAAGACACACATGTCATTGTATGCCAGGGCCATGTTCTCCATTCCCCTTAGCTTCTCTAGAATCTCCCCAGGCCTAGGGATGGGGTAGGCATTGGACACTGTGATGGCTTTAAGGTATCGATGGTCCCCACTAAACCAGATCATCCTGTCTCCCTTGGGGATCCGCCCCACAGGTGAGGCCAATGGGCTGTTGAATGGCTGGATGCCATCTAAAGCCAGCAGGTCCTTGACCTCTCTCTCCAGGTTCTGGGCTGCTTTCCCAGTGACTCTGAACAGGGAACACCTCATGGAGAGATTGGGTCCCACCTCAGGGAAGAGATCCCCCAGGGGGTCTTCCCCCTTCTCCTCCCAATCCTCCCCCTTCCAGGTTCAGGGGTTCCCTCACTCTCCTCCCATCCAGCAGCTCGAAAGGGAAGAACCCTGTGGATTCCTGGGGCATCACCAGCTGCCTCCCGATTCCCCCCAGTTTTACTTCCCGTTGGGGAGCCCATTCCCGGTCAGGAATCCCTTCTCCCGCAGGACTCTGTCCCTGCAGCCTTCCCCAAGTGGGTTTGCAGAGCTGTGGCCAGCAAGTTCCCTCAGCTTCTCCAAGGAGGGATCCCTCGGCAGATCACCCCAATGGTTGGGAGGGGCCTGGGGAGAATTGGCAAGAGCGGGGGCAGGGCGCTGGCTTCCCTCCCCAGCTCTGGGAGGGACTGAGGAGCGGCCGTTCCTGCGGGGGTGGGGCTCTGGGTTCCCCTCCGCAGCTATTAGAGGGGCATGGGGAGTGGCGGTTCCTGCGGGGGCGGGGCTCTGGGTTCCCCTCCGCAGCTATTAGAGGGGCATGGGGAGCGGCCGTTCCTGCGGGGACAGGGTGCTACCTCCCTTCCCCAGCTTTACGAGGGGACTGGCCGTTCCTGCGGGGCTGGTGCCCTGGGTTCCCCTCCCAGCTCTGAGAGGGGACTGGGACGCGGTCTTTCCTGCAGGGGCGGGGCGCTAGGTTCCCTTCCCAGCTCCGCCAGGGGACTGGGGAGTGTCCGTTTGTGCGGGCGCGGGGCGCTGGCTTCCCTCCCCAGCTCTGGCAGGGGCCTGGGGAGTGGCGGTTTGAGTGGGGGCGGGGCGCTGGCTTCCTTCCCCAGCTCTGGAAGGTGCCTGGGGAGTAGCGGTTCGAGCGGGGTTGGGGCGTTGCCTTCCCTCCCTAGCTCTGGGAAGGGCCTGCAAAGTGACGGTTCCAGTAAGGGCAGGGCACTGGCTTTCCTCCCCAGCTCTGGGAGGGGCCTAGGGAGTGGCGGTTCGAGTGGGGGCAGGCAGCGAGCTCCTTGCTTTGGTCACAGCCTCAGAGCCAGCATGATCCTCCTCTCCGGTGTGCAGGAGGGAGGGGAGCATCTCTCCCTCCCACTCAGCCCCAGGGGGCTGGTTACAGGTAGGCAGGTATCCTGAGCCCAGCAGCCCCTCCCCCCTGCCAGCCTCGTCATTTGCATTTTCACTGACCATTTCCGTCTTACCCAATTGGTTCCCTGGATTTGAATTCAAACCCTCTCCGTTACAGGAGCAGGGCCTGGATCCTGTCCCAAAGAGACACAGTCACCCCCCAACAGGGCCTCCCAGCCAATATCCTGGAGAACCCAAACAACCAGCCAGCCAGACCCCTCCTGGGTCTGCATAGGGATCCAGGCCATATGCAGGACGGGGGGCTTCACCCTGGGGACCTTCATCCAGGTCCCACAGCCCCTCAGCATCTGCGGCTACACCACTACAGCTCTCTCTGTCCCAGGGTCTTGCCACCTCAGGCGTGTTTCCCCACTGACCCTTGGGCAGCCCCCTGTCATAACCTTAGTCCCAGATTTGGACCTTAGCGTCCAAAATATGGGGGTTAGCATGAGAACCTCCAAGCTTAGTTATCAGCTTGGACCTGGTACCTGCTGCCACCACCCAAAAAATTAGATTGTTTTGGGGCACTCTGGTCCCCCTGAAAAACCTTCCCTGGGGACCCCAAGACCCAAATCCCTTGAGTCTCACAACAAAGGGAAATAATCCTTTTTCCCTTCCCCCCTCCAGGTGCTCCTGGAGAGATACACATACACAAGCTCTGTGAATCCAAACAGAGTGATTCCCCCTCTCTGTTCCCAATCCTGGAAACAAAAAGTACTTTCCTATTCCCCCAGAGGGAATGCAAAATCAGGCAATCAAATCCAACACACAGATCTCCCCGATTTCTTCCTCCCACCAATTCCCTGGTGAGTACAGACTCAATTTTCCTGAAGTAAAGAAAAACTCCAACAGGTCTTAAAAGAAAGCTTTATATAAAAAGAAAGAAAAATACATACAAATGGTCTCTCTGTATTAAGATGATACAATACAGGGTCAATTGTTTAAAAGAATATTGAATAAACAGCCTTATTCAAAAAGAATACAAATCAAAGCACTCCAGCACTTATATTCATGCAAATACCAAAGAAAAGAAACCATATAACTTACTATCTGATCTCTTTGTCCTTACCCTTAGAAACAGAAGACTAGAAAGTAGAAACTACTTCTCCAAAGCTCAGAGAAAGCAGGCAGACAGACAAAAGACTCAGACACTAAATTCCCTCCACCCAAAGTTGAAAAAATCCGGTTTCCTGATTGGTCCTCTGGTCAGGTGCTTCAGGTGAAAGAGACATTAACCCTTAGCTATCTGTTTATGACACCCCCTATGTCTCTCTGCTCCACTATCCCCAGTCCATGGTGCTGCTGCTTCTCCTGCAGCTTTTCCTCAGGCTCTTGCTCTCACAATCCTCCCGCACTCTCAGGCTCTGCTCCCATCCCATACGTCTTCGATCCCCTGATGGGGAACCCGATCGTGAAAACCATCATCTATTTGGAGACCAGACTCTCGGGGATGTCTGGCTGCTGCTTCAGCTGCTCCCAGATACTTTTGTAGCCCCATCTGAGTCAGGAATCTGCTCCTCAGACGTGTCCTTCTCCCACTCACGATTAACTGTACCTTGGTGAACTTCCCCGTGCGTAAACCTCTTTATGTACAGGATCACAATGTCCTTCTCAAGGAGATGGTGATAGGCCATCACCTCACCATTCCCAAGTGGCTCTGGATTGACAGGCCTGTGTGCTCTTGGCTCCCCCATGGTTTCCAGGAAGAACCCCTGGTGTGGCAGCCCCTTCTCGTGGTCACCCCCTCTTTGCCAGGGTCGAGCTGCAGACTCCTCCGCCCTCACATCATAGCAAAGGAGCTTTCTAGAAAGTTGGAAGAAACTATGAAAGAGGGGAAGAGACATCATGGCTTGGCGTGTCTCCCCCACAAATCAACAGCTGGAAACACACCTGGATGACAAAACTGATTCATAAATCAGAAGATAATAATAATAATACATTCAAACCAAAGTCCCCAAATGGCTAGTACTGGTTTTTCAGCTGAAGATTTTCAGTTTGGGGAATTTTGTTTTCCCAATCAGACCTTGCCAAGGGAATCAGGGAGAAAATGTTTGAGTTGCCTCCTTCAGAACAGCTTAGCCTAGACACTCTAGCTGTGGGTCACTGTCATGGCCTTGCTGAGAACTGGGGTATTTTAATAATTTGGGGAGGTCTCAGGGTGTTTGGAGGAGATTATGAGGCTGTTACGTTTTGAGATAAAAGCTAAGACATACAGGACTAGAGAATTTTATTTTTAGAAATGTGAGATTTAGACATTTTGTTTAAAGCAAGGGGGTTTCTGAGCAGGCTTTTGTTTGCAGGGGAGATGGTTGTTTAGAAAGGAGGAGTGAAGACTAAACACATCCAATGAAGATGAGATTTGAACCCATACGTGCAGAGCACAATGGATTAGCAGTCTATTGCCTTAACCACTCAGTCACCTCAGCTGAGATGTCAGGAAATGGACAAGATGAGAAATCTAAGGCCATCAGAGACAGGGACACTAAGGTGTTTTTAAATACTAAGTGGAAGCAGGGGCTGAATGAGCTCCCCCCTCACACCTAGTGACCAGCTGTGGGAAAGGCTTCAGGAACAGACCGTGTTTGCATAGACACACCTACTCTGCCTAGGTATGCAGCATCATGGGGCTGCTTTCCCAAAATGACCAGTTTTGGCTGGTGGTGGGTTACAAATCACTTTAGGATTGAATGGAATGAAATGTTATTATCCTTCCTGCATGATTGAAGGGCAGCAGAACATACCTAGTCCGTCCTGATGGAGGGGTGGGTGGGTGGATGAGGAATAGCTTTTATTGGACTTTGTAGAAGTGATTGAGGACATCACCCTAAACCAGTGGTCCCCAAATATTTCGCACTGTGCCCTCTTAACCATGGCGGTGGACCCTTGGAAGCCGCAGTCAAGAACCGAGGCTGGTAGTGGGGCTATTGCTTGCTGGAGAGAGAGGTGCAGACGGGTAAAGGGGTCAAGGCCAAGCTGGAAGCCAGAGCCCCAGGATAAGGGTGGGGTTGGGGAAGAGCTGGGACAGAGTGAGGCTGAATGGTGCTTCCTCCATGGGGGCTGGCCATGAGGTGCCCCCAAGAATGTTCCTCTGTGTCCCCCTAGGAGTCATGCCCCACATTTTGGGAACCACTGAACCCTAGTTGCTAAGCAGGGCTAGTGATGCCAAAGCCCAGGGAAAGGGAGAACAAGTGCAGGGCCCCCAGCACTGGAACCATGTGAAGGGGCTGCAGAAGAGGGGCAGTGGCTGGTGGCACAGGAAGTTAAGGACAAAGGGGGCACAGGAGGGGGCAAGATTAGGGGTGAAGGAGGTGCAAGGGTTGGGCTTGCAGGAGCTAGCAGTAAAGGGGGAGTGGGGATCATTCAGGGGCAATGGGGAAGTGCCAAAGTACAAGTTTTGCCCAGGGCACCATTTTCCGTAATGCTGGTCTGAGCAAACAATTGGAAATAACCCTTCAGTGAGACCAGAACCATAGTGTAGAAAAACCCCTTTATTAAGTGGTTGTGGCTGAGTGCTTAGGGAGCTGGCTTAAAAAACAACAGGCATCTCTCTGTGGAGGTTTGATTCTTGCCTGCTAGGCAAGGTTGGTGTGTGGTGTCTGCATGGCTGTATTTTCAGTGTCTGATAACCCATGGTGCCACAGGGAGCCAAGTCTAGACAAATTCAGAGACTCTTTGCCAGGGTTTCTCAAACTTCCTTTCACTACAACCCCCTTCTGCTGAAAAACACCTTACTACATGGCCCTGGAAAGAGGGACCAAGCCCCTCCACACTGAGCAGAGGCAGAGGAGACAAAGTCTGAGCCCTGCCCCAGTTGAGGGAGGGCGAAAAGCAGAGCTTGAGGGATTCAGCCCTGGGTGGTGGGACTCAGACTTTTGGCTTCAGCCCCAGGCACCAACAAGTCTAATGCCAGCCCTGGCAACCCCATTAAACAGGGTCACATCTCACATTGGGGTCCTGACATAGTTTGCGAATCACTGCTCTATGCTCAGGGGAGGGAGTTTTCCTGTGGGTGTAGCCGATTCACTTCCCCAAGAGGTGGCAGCTATTTCAGTGGGAGAAGCTATATCGGTGGCTGTGCAAGTTGTGGTGTTTACCACATTTAAGAAGTTTAATAAAACCCCATTTTTAAAACCATCTGTGGTCTGGGAATGGTGAAGGACGTCGATGAAGCAAGGTTTGTCTTTCAAAGTCCTGGAGATCACGATTCCATGCACCTGTTGTCATGAGGATATAGCTCAGTGGTAGAGTGTTTGTTTACAGCTCATGGGGTCCTCACTTCAAACCCCAGTGTTCTTCTATAACTTTCTTTCTTTTTTAAAAAAAAAAGGAAAACATTTTCATTTCCATTCTCCATTATGTTCAGGAACTCCACTATATGGGGGGCTTGATATGAATGTAAACATTCAACATTTCACTGTCCAAATGCATAAAAACCTAGCGAAGCTGTCCATCAGCTGAAATCAGTTCCAATCCTCTTAGTGTCTAGTTTATGTTTTCGTCAATTAAATAAAGGTATCATATGAATGTGTATTTCCAGATCCCTCTTCTCCAGGAGCTATGTTGTGCAGAAGAACAAGAACCACATCCAGTTAGGGTTCAGGATTCTGATGAGCAAAGAGCCAACAAATGTTCTGAGGGCTGGAGAAAAATGCCTTCTAGTGAGCTATTGAACGAGCTCAACCTGTTTAGCTTATCAAAAGAAGACTGAAAGGTGACTTCATTGAAGTGTTGAAGGGCCTTAATGGAGAGAAAAGATTGGGTATGAAAGGGCTCTTTAGTCTAGCAGAGAAAGTCATAACAAGACCCAATGGCTGGAAGGTGAAAAGAGACAAATTCATATTACAAATAAGACACAAATATGCAACAGCGAGGATGATTCACCACAGGAAGAAGCTACCAAGGAAAGTGGTGGATTTGCCATCTCCTGATGTCATTTAATGAAAACTAGATGCCTTTGTGGAATGTGTTTGCCCCAAAAGTAGCTATTGTGTCATACAGGAGGCCTGCGCTATGCAGGGGGTCAGATTAGATGCTCTAATGGTCTCTTCTGGCCATAAAGTTGACTAATTTCTGAAAAACTGAGTGTAGTGCTGGGAGAAGCGTCTGATGTATTACTGTCTAGCCGGCTTGCTTCCTAGAACGAATGCTCCTTGAGTGGGGTGATCCACAGGGAGTAGCTCAAACCTCCAAAGTGCCTGGCCAGGGGCAGGACATTATCACAGCAAGGGAGGGGTGTGGCAGTGACATCACAAAGGCCTTTTGCAGGACCTCACACTATTGGTCAAAGGTGATGGGGAGGTGGTGACCTCACAGAAAGATGCAACATCAGCCAGGTAGGACAGGGGCGAAGGGCCGGGGAAACCTCAGAGACCTCTGCGGCTTTGCTTCAGCAAGTCTCCTTCTCCAGGTCTCTCTTTGAGGACTGAGAGAGTATTCAGGTTCATGGACGTGAGCGCCAGGAGGAACCTCTTTTGAGTTTTCTCCTTCCCTTTTTGTGATTTTACTAGAAAACAGATGTCCCTGTTTAGAAGGTAAGAGCCTCCTCGAGGTTTGAAACCTGTTCCGTCTGATCTCTCTGTTGATAGTTGAAATCTAGGCATGGAAAATACACGTTTAAGGATGCAGAATTTTATTCTGCACCTGGGATTTTGTCCTTTAGAATCACTGGGACATTAGGGTTTGTCCTTTTTGTTTCACCTTTTCCTCCATCCCTCCCTCAATCCTTTCTCTTTGTCTCTTTCTTCTTTTGTCCTTTCACCTGTTCCCCTCCCAACACCAGGAGCGGTGTGTGTGTGTGTGTGTGTTGCGGGGGAGTGCTCGGCAGCACACACTGTGGGAGGTCCACTCAGAAATGTGGAGCTGAAATAGTGCTCGGGCAGTGATCCCCACTGGTGACTTGGGCCATCCTTTGCGCTCTCTGGTGAAAACCCTCGGCCTCCTGTTCTCAGTCTCTACCCTGATTGGCTGAGCAGGGGGTTATTGACAGGGAGGAGACTCAGGTCCCTGTTGCTCTCTTTGAAGACCAAGGAAATAAGTCAGAACCAGTTATATGTTTGATGAATTCTGCTGCTTCAGTGCATTAATAGTCTCTGAATAGTTCATGATTCTCTCTAACATTGCAGTTCTCCTACAATACTTGCTGAATAATTACTGTGCAGTGTTGGTCTGCAGCTCATTTGAGAACACTTTACTAAAGTCAATCAATGTTTGAAATTCAAGATCTGATGGTTAGTTTGAAAATCAGGGCTCTTGGGTCCTATTCCCAACTCTGCCACTGGCTGGCTGTGTGACCTAAGACAAGTCAATTCTCCTTTCTCAGCCTTAGCTTCTCCCTCTTTCAAGTACGGATAATAAGGATCCGCTTCTACCTACCTCTCGGTGGGTGGAGGATGGGGATCCATTGGAGAGTGTCACTAGGGGTAGTGCACAATATGAGGTGTCCTATTACCTTTGCTCAGAGCAAATTATGACATAATAGACTAGCTGAAATAGTCTCTTTTATTTGTATTTTTTTTTATTTTGAAATTGTTAAGAGCAGCAACTACTTAGCTCAGAGTGAAGCATCTTATCTCATGTTTGTAATCTAAGTGTCTCCTCTTTGTGTGCAATGAGGCAATTTAACACACTCTGACAAACAGGAGATGCTTTTGTTTTGCAACAAAATATTTTTGCAAAGAACTTTCATCCCATTTATTTTGATTTCGAGAAAGAAAGTGGTTTAGTCTGAATGGAATTTTCTGATAGAAATGGTTTCAATTAAATTTCTCCACCATCTCAATTCCTGAGCTCTGTCCCTGCCTCTGGGGAATGGAGGTTTCCTGGTTGTTAGAACAGGAGTCAGGACCGGTGGCTTCTCTTTCTGGCTCTGCCACCGCCTTGCTGTGTAGGCCCTTGGGTAGGTCACTTCCCTTCTATGGACCTCAGGCTCCTCCCCATCTGTCCAATGGGAACAGGGACAGTTCTCGAACTCTGGGCAGTCCTTAGCCTGGGTGAAATAAGGGGCGTTCAAACCCTCTGTGAAGGAGAAAGGGGAGTTTCCCGGTGTTTAGCACCAAGGAATTCTGAAGTTTGCTAAAATGTCTAGTCTGTGGAAACAAGAAATGGTTGGGGCAAAACTTTTTAACCACTGCCTTTTTTAAAGCCCATTCATGGATGTGTGTCCCTATCTCTCAGGTACCTGGGGTTCTTTGCCAGGAGGAGAGAAGAGGTTCCTGCCTCTGTTTTTGTGGCCTTAACAAACCAGGTGTTGTGCTCCAGTTCTCGTCTGAGATCCCTGAAGAAGAACATCTTCCCACTCTTCAACAAGACAGGACCTATCTTTAAAAGGGAACAAAGAGAACTCTGAGACTTACTAGCTCGCCTCACTTCCATAGCTGGAGAGATACTGGAGTACATTCTTAAACTATCAGTTTGTCAGCAGCACCAACAGGATAGTTTAGTTCTTAGGACTAGTGAGCATGGATTTGTCAAGAACAAATCATTCCAAACCAATCCTCTTTCCTTCTTTGGCAGGGTTCCGTGCCTAGTGAAGGTGGGTAGACAGTAGATGGGATCTAGCTTGGTGTTACTAAGGCTTTTGACACAGTCCCGTAGGACAGTCTCACAAGCAAACCAGGGAAATGTGGTCTAGATGCAATCAGTGTGATGTGGGTGCAGAGCTGGTTGAAAGCCCAGACTCCAAGAGCCCTTCTCCATATCTGGCTGTCCAACAGAGAGGATGTACCTGTTGGGTCTGGCAGGGATCAGTCCGGGGTCTGGTACTATTCAAGATTTTCATTACTGATTTGGAAAATGGAGTGGAGAGCATGCTTCTAAAATTTGCAAATGACACCAAGCACTTTGGATCACAGGACTGGAATTCAAAATGCCCTTAACAAACTGGAGAATTGGTCTTCTTGAGCCAAACTCCATGGCTGGGCCCCTCTCTCTAGACTGGGATGAAGTGCAACCCTAGAGCCAAACACTCCTCCTCCTCGGCAGTGTGCTCCGTCCTTGAATGGTCAGATGCTGATTAGCACTGTCAGAGCAGCTTTGTCTGGGAGATTCCCAGCACTTTTCAATAGTGGGAAAGAATGAAATCCCATCAATGGAACTCAGGAGTCCTGACTCCCAGTCCCCTGGTCCAGTGTCTCCAGCGAAGCACACTCCCTCTCATAGGCAGGGGGAGCGGCCATGAGGGCCTGCTTGTAATTGCCAGCTGTGGGAGGGAGTGTGCAGCAGTGGTTAGCAAAGGGGCCTGGAAAGAAGGACTGCTGGGTCCCATCTATACTTCTGACACTTGGTGTGACCCTGAGTCAGTAGCTTCCCCTCCCCAGGTTTGTTTCTCATCAGTAGGGTTGGGGTTGCAGTTCTGACAGCCCAGGGGGGTTGGGAGGCTCCAGGAAGGTGTGTAAATTGCTGGGATTTCAGGATCCCGGAGGCGCTGTCACCCCTGCACTAGGGTGATGTTCTGCACCCCCTGCTGCTGGCCAAGTTTCTCCTTTCCCTGGCAATAAGACAGACTCTTGTTTTCACAGCCAGCTGATCGCCCAGTGTCATCACCCTGCCTGCTGGCTGGGCAGGGTAACTCCTCAGGTCACCACCCTCCTCTCCAGCCTGTCTTGGGCTTGGAGAGTGAGGAGAAGGGCGAGGGATGACATTGAACATCCCCCATCCATCGCTTCATCACCAGAGCAAGTGAGTGGCATTAGGGCTCCATGGTGGCATCCCCTGTCTGTCTGGGGAGAGGCAGAAAGAGGGGGAGAGAATCTCTCCCAAAGGACATTAGTTTTGCAAACAGCCCCCAGAAGCCCCTCACTCTCAGACTGGGGAGGGACTTCTCCAGAGCCGTCTCCAGCGTGTTTGGCAAGGTCCCAGCAATGGGGCTCCCAGCCCTTCCCTTGTGGGAGACTGTTCCCCAGGCTGAGAGTCTCTGAGCTGGGCTGGACCCGGGGAGCTGCTGAACATGGAAATCAATGGGAAACGAAGGGGCCCTGGCCTTGCTATGTCTAGGGACTTTGAAGTGGGGAATGGTTTCCCAGGAGAAGTTTGAACTCCTGAGTTCTGTTCCTTCTCTAGCCTGGGTGGGGAATGGGTGAGAGGAAGTGTGAGTGTGTCCTGGGCTGGCAGGAGGGAGATGCTTGTCCAAAGTGACCAGTGGTCTTTGTGACTGACCCCAGTGCTCGAAAAGGACGAGACTCCCCGGTTCTTGCAGCCCCAGGGATGAAGAGGGGGAAGGTTGAGGGGGAGCAGATCATGCAATGAACTCCTGCCAGTGTGTGTAGCTTGCACTCCCTGCTCCCCCGTGTGGGGAGGAGGAGCTGCTCTGGCTGGGGCAGGGATGGGGAGAGACCAAACAAGTTGGTTAGTGAGAGGCTGCCTTGACCCCAGACTCACATCTGCTCCCCGCTCGGTTCCAGGATGGCCAGGCTCCTGAGGATGTTCAGGAAGAAGGCTCTGCAGGCGGCTCCAGAGCCTGTGGAAAGCAGGTGCCATCTTCCCCGGGAGCCGAGCGGCCCAACCGTCCCCAATGGCGGGAAAGGAGCTCGCGACCGGGCCAGGAGGTGGAAGTGCCCAGCCTTCTGGAAGAAGAAACCTGCTCCCGGTGCTGGCGCCGAGGTGGGAGAGGCACCGTTAAGGCCAAAATGGAGCTGGGCCAGGATGCAGCTGGGCAAGCAGGACCCAGCCCTGGTGCAGAACCGGGCAGGGTGGTTCCGAGGCTTGTTGTTTGGGCAGCAGCAGCCCCAGGAGCCCAGCCCCGATTTCCAGCAGGAGGCATCGCCCTGCCCGGTCAGTGGGGACCTTCCAGCCTTCCCAGGGCAGGAGGTGGAGGATCCCTCTCCCAGCCCCAGCAGCTCGGCCCGCTTCCTGTGGGACAACAGCAGCACCTGGAACTTGGACAGCAGCGAGGCAGACAGACGCTTCTGCTTTATTCCAGGTGAGGAGCCTGGCTGGGCTCGGTGGGGTAAGGAAGGGGCTGTGAACACTCCGGGCCCAGGCCCTCGAGCAGTGCTATGGGGGTGGGTCCCCAGCTCAGGTGTCTGGCCTGAGCCACTGAACCCCACTGACACCAGATGCTGCCACTTTATTCCTTGATGCCCCATTGGGTTGGGGGGGAGTGTGGGAGGCACCTCCCAGGGAGTCCAGGATTCTGGGTGGAGGGGTCTCTTTGCTATGGACTCCTGAAGGACTTGGGGGCTGATAACACTGAGGCTACTTGGAATCAAATACATTTGAGATACAAGTACATAGCCCATATTCATTACTTCAAATACAAAAATGGAACGCACAGCCAGCAAAATTATAACCAGCAAATCATAACCTTGTCATAGACACCTCACACGACAACCTTTGCACAATATTTGCTGCACATATATAACAGTGGTGGCAACAATGATCCCTACGGTCCCAGTTCATATTAATAACGTCACAGAAGGCTATAGAGAAGTGGGAGAGAGGTGTCTTCCAGCCGGCGTGTCTCATCCATTTCCCCCTTGCCGCTTGGGCCGAGGTGGGAAGGGAGCGAAACATCCCCGACTGAAGATTTTGCGCTCGATCTTGAAGATTAAGCCCAACCCCCCAGCATGGCTAGGTCAGGGTTGTCCTGGGCTCTGGGGGCAGAGGGCTGAGCTGGGAGAAGGGGCAGATGAGGGGATTTTGTCTCTGATAGATAAGGGTTTGTCAGGAGAAAGCTGTAGTTCACATGCGGGGGGTGTCAGTGAGATTTGAGCTGGTGTAGCAGCAGCAGGGAAGCAGTGTGTGTGTGTGGGGGGGGGATTCACTTGGGAAAAATGAAACTCCCAAGCCGCTCCCTTTGCTGGAGCAAAAGCCTCTCATTTATCTCCTCAACTCCCTTCCATGAAAATCTCCACCCCTCCCCTGGTGCTGAGAGACCCTCTTTACTCCCATGGAGATTTGTAATTGTTCTAACTCTTCCTTTGCCTTGTCCAAATTGTTTTCCCAGAAAAATGATCAAGGACATTTCAAATGAGAAAAACAAACGAAACCAGAGAAACTCCCACCACACACAGTTTGGGTCTGAATTTTTCTACTGAAATTTGGAGATAATAAAACTCCTTCCTCTGTTGGCCAGAAACCAAAGCTAGACCTCCCCTGCTGTAGCTGTGACTTCTGCTACCAAACCACTAATGCGCTGTCTCCTCTTGTGAGACATTTCTCTGCACAATACTGCTGCTAATCCAGTTACTGACTCCAGGAAACATTTTCCTTAGCCTGGTTCCGTGTGTCACTGGTTTCTATAGCAAAGGTCAGTCCCTAGCCCTGTGGTCCGGACATCCTCATTCGCATCAGGCTTCAAGTTGAGAATAATTTCCTATTCTCGCTCTGTGGGAGGGGAGACTTTTAAACGCGCTCTCTGTGCGACTGCACATGGCTAAGCAAAGAGAACAAACCCAAATCCCCCCTGTACTTTGGGAGCCAGGTTTGCGGTGGGAATTCTGTAGTTCAGATGACTTCAGACCTGGTCATTGTGATTCTTTACCAGTTTCTCTGGCGTTGAGGCACCTTTGCATTTCAGCTGTGATGGCTGAGTGGTTAAGGTGTTGGAATGGAAATCCAATAGGGTTTCTCTGCGCAGATTCAAATCCCGCTCACAGCGAAGCCTGTGTTTTAGCCAGTATCTTATCCGAGCAATTCCCTGTGTACAACCCCCTGAGACACTCTCAAGTCTCTCCCCACCCCAAGTAAATCCTCTTCTGCTCCTTTCATAGAGATGCCTGGGACACCACCTCCCCCTGTGTCCCTGAGGTGTCAGGCAAACTCTCAGTGCCTGTAGCCTCTGCCACTCACCTAGTGCCCCATAGATCAGCCATAACCCTGGTTCTGCTCCTCTCTCTAGTGTGTGAAAGGAGCCAAGTCAGTGACTCCATGGGATTTGCCCCGGACCCCTCTAGGGCCGGCCCTGAAGGGAAGCACTGACTATCACAGTGACAATACAACTGACCAGCATTGCGGGGGAGGCTGAGGGAGATCCGCACTCATCAGGTCTCTTCTCTCCCCCAAGGTGAGCCAGGCACTGCTCTCTCCTGACTCTCACTCTAGCAGCTGGACACTAAGGAGCCATTTCCCCACAGCAAGTGCATTGAGTGCCCCTGTGGTGCTGGGGGGGGCCTGGCGCTGCTGCTGGCTCCTGGGCTGGCAGGGGGGTTGATGTCTGCACAGACTCTCAGCTGCCAGGCCGGAGGGGACACTTGAGACCTTACCAGACTGTCTCATTGAAGACGGGGGGTTGAAAGACCTATACAGACGCTCTCCAGAGCACGGAGCAACATCCGCCCATGCAGCCAGGCAATGAGCATTTCTCACAGCCTGGAGCCAAGGGTGAGGTGGCAGCTACTGTTCCAGCTCCTGGGGGACAGGCCCTGTCAGCTAACAGACACTTCTTACTCACCACAGCTAAGGGCGCCGGGTTCCTGCAGTGGGGGTGTGAAGCAGCCATTCTTTTCCTGTCCTTTTTGTGTGCGACTGCTGACAAAAACATCCCAGATAGAGAAGCAACAGGCCAAAATGCTGTCATGCAACTGCCAAAGTAGCTTAGTTTGAAAAGCGTTAGACTGAAGATCTAAAGGTCCCTGGTTCAATCTTGGGTTTTGGCAGGCCCTGTCATTATGCTTTGTGCAGAGATGGCTTGCCCTCTGGGAGCACAGCAGTGCCTCCACCCAAGGTGAATTCCTGACCTTAGGATCTGCAGTAGGAAAACACAGAAGGGGCTTCCTTGCCCCTAGTTGACCCATCTGACCTTTAATGATGAGAGCTGTCTTTCCCAACATGGTGGGAAGAAAGTGAGGCAGGGCAGCCTCAGGAATGGTGCCAGAGGGCTGCTAAGCAGGGGTTGGGGATGAAAACTCTTCTGTGCAGCTGAGCAAGAGCAGTACCAAGGAAGGGGCATCTGTAAAAGTGACCCCACACACCTCTCCTCCTCTGGGCAGCTGGTGCTGACAGCTCCAAGGGAAGGCTTAAAAGCCACAGAGCAACTGAGGGCAGGACCATATCTAGGTGTGGCCTTCAGACAGGCACAAAAACACCCTGCCAGGCTGCTCCCTGCCATGCCAAACACCCACTGAAGTTCACCAGCATGCAGAGCGGTTGCTGATGCTCTGTAGCCAACATCAGAAGATAGAAGGAAAGCAGGGCCCAGGGCCAGCCCCCATGGTGAGGCCTCTGACTGGTCCCACTCAAGGTATTCACTTTTGCTGTGGGCCAGGAGATTTTACCCCAAGAGGCTTTTCCCAAGCTGGCAAGAAGCAGAAAAACACCCAGGCTCCCAAGAAGCTATGTAGCAAGTACCCTCCAGCATAGGGACAGATGCACACGCTAGCCCAGGCTGCCGCCCACTTTCTTTGGTAAGTCAGGAAGGGCAAAGGCTAGACTGGAAGCACCTGGGGCTCCTGCCGCAGCCTTTGTGACACCCAACCCCCAACTCCTTCCCAGGCTCTAGCTGAAGCCAGAGCATTGGCCTGAGCAGCCAAGAAGAGGTTCCAGCCCTGAAGGGAGCAGGACGTTCAGCACAATAGTTAAACTGCAGAAACACAACCACCTAGAGACTCAAACCCTCAATCTTCTGATCCACACTCAGATGCCTTATCCGTTAGGCCACATGGTAACATAAAAAAAGACCCGCCAAGCACTTCTTTGGAAAAGGCAGACACTGTGTTTCTCAGGTCATCTACTGAGGGGGGCTGAGACTCTGGGCACAAGAAGTCGAGTTCCCAGCAACACGTGAGACTTAATTCTATGGAGCCAGGTGCAGGGCTTTGGAAGGGAGGCTCAGGCATGGGGGATTGGGGTGCAGCGGATGGACCGGCTGTCTAGGTGTGGAGATTTAGTCACACTGAGGCACAGAAGGGAGGAGGAGGAGTAATCCTGCTGACAGTCAGCGGCTGTGCAGAAAAAGAGGAGGGGTTCTGGGGACATTTTTTGCCTCTCTTTTGCCTATCTGCTCGCTCTTGTGGTGAATGGGGAAGATGATCTCAACTAGCTCAGTTGGTAGCACATCAAGCTCTTAATCTGAGGATCCAGGGTTCAAGCCCCTGTCTGGGCACCCAGTTTCAAATTGCCTTGTGTGCCAGGAGCCAAAAGATTCCTGGTGCTTCTCCACCAGCCACATGAAGATTCCCAGAATCCATGGCCATTTCCTGGAAAGGTTCCTTTCCTCAGGAATCAGGAGAGATGCAACATCCACATTACCAGAGGACCTCCTGCAGGCATGCTGCTGAAGGCAGCCTGACTGCCACCCTCACAGTGACTGGCAGGCCGTTCCCTGCAGCTTGCCGTCCCAGGCATGCACTTGCTGCGCTAGTGTCTGGAGCTGTCCCTGTCCCTGACCCAGGGCAGAGGACATTGGAAGCTAAACATCCAGAGCTTGCAAGGTAAAGGAGAAGTGGGGTGAGGCCTGGCGGTGTTGGCAGAACAGGAAAGCAGCAGAGGGTTCTATGGCAACCAGAGGGATTGACGGAAGTCGGTGAGGGAGGAGTTGGCGGCTTTGTTCCAGCGGTCAGGCAAAAACCGCAATATCAAAGAAACCAATGGTGCCAAGTCCTGCAGTGTTGCCTGTGGGATTTCCAAAAGAGCATCGAGGCTGGGGAGCCAGTGATCCTGTGACCGTACAACCGGATCAAGTGACAGCTGCCCGAGTTCCATGAGATGAGGCTGCAGCTGGCCGGTATGAGCGGGAGCACCGAGTGAAGGGAGGGGCGTCCTCCCCTGACATTTTTGCAGCCTGCAGGGAATGGAGACGAAGCAGGGGGATGTGGAGACTCAGGGCAGGACCCGCGGATCCCATAGTGCAGGACAACAGTCGCTGGAGGAGGAGAGAGAGTCCTGCAAGAGGAAGCCGCTGGTGGGAAGCAATAAGTGCAGAGTGCAAACCAGTCAGCCGAGAGACCCAGGGGTCTAGAAAACAAAATGGGAGCAGGTTCCATGGTGTAATGGGCAGCACTCAGGACTTTGAATCCTGGAATCTGAGTTCAAATCTCAGTGGGACCTCCTGCAGATATTGTAGTTTGCTGCAAAGTCTTGGAGCTCAATGTGTATAGTTACTTTCTACCTGGGTAAACTTCAGCAAGGTTTTTTTCTCCTCCTCATGGGTCACTGATGCCCACTGGAGATAGGTCTTTGGTCCAGCTGGCCGCTATAGGGTGGGGTCCTAGAACTTAACAGTCTGGCTAGAGATTCCTGCGGGTTGACCTGATGGTTTGGTTTCTTGCTGCTTCATCTGATGTCCACAACTTTGGTCCCTGTAGCTGCAGCTCTTCCTCTTTCCCATATGGCATTTAAAGGAAGGAGTGCCAGGGCCAGGCTTCCCAGGCTGGAGCCCAGCACACCTCTCCTCCTCTGGGCACCTAGAGCAGAGGCGGTTGGCGCTGACAGCTCCAAGGGAAGGCTTAAAAGCCACACAACAACCGAGGACAGGGCAAGAGGAGGGCAGGACCATGCCTATGTGTGGCCTTCAGACAGGCACAAAAACACTCAGCCAGCCTGCTCCCTGCCATGCCAAACACCCACTGAAGGCCACCCACAGCCCAGCATGCGAGGCAGCTGCTGATGCTCTGTGGCCGTTATCGAAAAGGTAGGAAAGCAGGGCCAGCCCCCCTGGTGGGGCCTCTTACCATTCCCACTCAAGGTGCTCACTTTTGCCATGGGGCAAGAGATTTTACCCTAAGAGGCTTTTCTCCAGCTGGCGAGAAGCAGAGAAACACCCAGGCTCCATGTAGCAAACCACCTCAAACCCAGAGACTAGCGCACATTTGGAAGAAGGAAACTGCTCTACACACTAGCCCTGGGCAGCCGCCCATTTTCTTTGGCATGTCAGGAAGGGCAAAGGCTACACTGGAAGCACCTGGGGCTCGTGCCCCAGCCTTTGTGATGCCCATTCCCCCCAACTCCTTCCCAGGGCTCTAGCTGAAGCCAGAGCATTGGCCTGAGCAGACAAGAAGAGGTTTCAGCCCTGAAGGGAGCAGGACTTTTAGCCCAAAGGTAAAGCTGCACAAGCACAACCACGAAGGGACTCAAACTCTCAATCCCCTGATCCGAAATCAGATGTCTTATCCATTAGGCCACGGGGTAACATAAAAAAAGGCACTCCAGGCATTTCTTTGGAAAAGGCAAACACTGATGCATCCAACGAAGTGGGGATTCACCCACGAAAGCTCATGCTCCAATATGTCTGTTAGTCTATAAAGTGCCACACGACTCTTTGCTGCTTTTGCAGACGCTGTGTTTCTCAGGTCAGCTACTGAGGGGGGCCGAGACTCTCTGAGCACAAGAAGTCGAGTTCCCAGTGAGATGTGAGACTTAATTCTCTGGAGCCGGGTGCAGGGCTTTGGCAGGGAGGCTCAGGCATGGGGGACTGTGGTGCAGCAGATGCACCAGCTGTCTAGCTGCGGAGATTTAATCTTACTGAGGAGGAGGAGGAGGAATCCTGCTGATAGGCAGTGTCCAGGACCGGTGCAACCACTAGGCGAACTAGTCAGCTGCCTAGGGTGCCAAGTGGTTGGGGGAACCAAAAGCCACACTCAGATGAGGCAGTGGAGAGGAGGTAAGCTGGGGAGGGGGCTTGGGGGCGTGCGTGGAGAGGGCTTCCCGCAGCAAGTAACAAGGGCGGGGGCGTGCAGAGGAACCGCTTCCTGTCCCAGCTCACCTCTGCTCTCTTTTCTCCAATGAGCACGCTGCCCACGCTCTAATTCTCCTCCCCTCCTGTGCTTGTCGCACTAAACAGCTGATTGGCACCACAAGCCTGGGAGGCAGGAGAAGTGGAGCAGTGCCGGCGTGCTCAGGGGAGAAGGCAGAGCAGTGGGGAGCTGGGGCTGGGAGATGCTGCAGGAGGGGCTGCCTGGCTCTTCCCCATGGCCCCTGCCCCTGCTCCGCCCCAGTCCCGCCCTCCTGCCCCTGCACTCACTGCATGGTAAATAGAGTGACCCAGCCCCAGCCTTGTCCACTCCCCTGGTTCCCAGCCATGCCGCCAGCAAGTGCTGTGGGGTGGTTCCCCCCTCCCCCCAAACATGGGAGCCATGGGAGTTCTATGGCCCTGGGTCTCTCATCCCTCCATCCCTCCCCTGCCCCCAATATCCCTCCTGGGCTCTGTGGGGCTGGGTCTCTCTCTCTGCCCCTGTGCTCCCCCCTGCACAGCATGTCCTGGGAGAGACTCAGTTTCCCTGGACCAACATTTCACCACTCCACACATGTCTCTTCTGTTCCCCACCTCCCTCCACCCCACCTCATTTTCCCTGCACTCCAGGCTGGGTCTCTGCCAACCTCCTCTCCTCTCCTCCTGACCCCAATATCTCCTACCCCTATGGGTCTATGGGGCTGGGTCTCTCCCTCCCTTCATCCCCTCTCCCAATATCTCCCTGCCCCTATGGGTCTATAAGGCTGGGTCTCTCCGTCCCCCATTCTCCCCTCATCCCCTCCCAAATATCTCCCTGCCCCAGGCTGTGACGTGCTATGATGTGTGCTGGGGCTGTGATGTGCTGGGGCCAGGGCTGGGTTTTTGCCACCCCAAGCGGCGGGGAAAAAAAAACAACCCACGATCGCAATCGGCGGCTGCTCCATTGCGCTGCCTTATTCTTCGATAGCAATTTGATGGCAGCTCCTTCCCTCCGAGAGGGACCGAGCGACCTGCTGCCGAATTGCTGCCAAAGAGCCCGACGTGCCGCCCCTTCCCCTTGGCTGCCCCAAGCACCTGCTTGCTGAGCTGGTGCCTGGAGCCGGCCTGGCTGGGGCTGTGACGTGCTGTGACCTGCTCACTCCCCAAGGGCAACTCACTCCCTTGAAACCAGCAGGAGAGAAGGTGTCACGTGTCCGTGGGCGGGGTTATGCAGATGAGCAGTGCCTGGCGGCAGTACTGGGAGCAGCGAGATGAACCGAAGGAGCCGGGCAGAGAGAATTCTCTGTGTGTGGACAGAATCCGGTGTGGGGAGTTCGTGTGGGGAGTGCCTGCACCGGAGTCACTTCGGGGCAGTGATTGCCACTGAGCTACGTAGTGACAAAAGATGTGTGAATGGGGTGTGGTGCCTGGCTGGGAGCAGCTTGTGGTGATCAGACAAGGGGTGGGAGCAAGAGGTCCTGTCCTAGCAGGGGGTGTATAGCCTGAGAGGGTGTTTTGTGGGTGCAAGTAGGTTTGGGGGCTTTTTGCAATGACAAGGGGTGTCTGCAGCTAGAACCCTCCTAACCCCACTAGTTTTCTCTGTGTTGGGGGGGGGCAGGTTCTGTGATGTCACATTCCCTGGGGGAGGAGTTTGAATCATAACTCCAGAGTGGGAGAACAACTCCCCCGACTCCTGCTCAGTCTCCACTAGGGGGCTTGGCTGGGATCTCGAGGGAGGGAAGCAAAGGGAAAAACAGTCTCCCCTATGGAACCCAGGAGTCCTGGATCCCAGTCCCCCTGTTCTAGACCCCTTCCACTTCCAGAGCCAAGGATAGAACCCAGGGGTCCTGGTGTCCAGCCCCTCCCTGCTCTGACCACTAAACCCCACTGCCCTCCCAGGGTGGTGCAGGGGTCACTGGGTCTGTGTCCCAGCTCTGCTAAGGGCCTTGATTGATTTTCCCAAAGTGCTTCCTTCTGAATCTAGCCGACGAAGTGGGAATTCATGCACGAAAGCTCATGCTCCAATACGTCTGTTGGTCTATAAGGTGCCACAGGACTCTTTGCTGCTTTTAAAGATCCAGCACATCTGCCCTCTCTCCCCGGTAACTGCCCACCCTCGTGTGGGGGCACCAGCACTGTGCCGAGTAGTGATGGACAATTGTTCAAGCTGGCCCAGGGGAGACGTGTGTGTCCCTGTTGCCTTCTGCTGAGCCCTGCTCTCTGTGTGTGTGCATCTGTGACACTGTATCAGTGTGTTGCTAGGCTAACCAGTAGGAAATGGCTTTGCAGGATTTTGTATTCTGCAGCAAGTGACACACACACACACACACACAAAGGGACTCACACAATCCCAAGAATACTCACATACAACACACCCAGAGGGACATTTTAGTCCAACCCCCAGAGAAAGAAACATTCACACCCCCAGCCACACTCACAATAACCCCTCACACACACCATAACATTCACAGTTGTGCTCAGAGACACAACTGCACGCAGTTCACTCCCACTGCTCCAAATACAAGGACCTCCTGCCCCACACAGCATGTGCCAAAGCCTGTTGAACTCACTGCCACGAGACAGCTACCAATGAGAATGACCCCCTCGTGCTCGATCATCTGCTTGGCCCCCCACACCCTCTCGGGGCACGCTGTGCGGCATGGCTTGGGATTGTTCAATAGCAGGCTGGGGCCGGGTCACTCCACTTCCTGCAGGAAGTAGCCAACCCCCTGTCACCCACAGAGGCCTGGGACCAGCCCTCCTCTGCGTCCCCACACACAGGCCTGGGGCCTCAGCCTGCTCTGCTCCCCTGGCTCCCAAGTTTGGGGAGAGAGGGGAACTGCCCCACAGCACTCGCCGGCAGCATGGCTGGGAGCCAGAGAAGTGGACCATGCACTGAGTACAGGGGCGGAGGGGCGGGGGGGCAGGGCTGGGGCGGAGCAGGGGCGGGGGCCATGGCAAAGAGCCAGGCAGCCCCCCCTGCAGCAGCTCCCCAACCCAGCTCACCTCCCCCTGCCTTCTCCTCTGAGCACGCTGGTGCCGCTCCACTTCTCCCGCCTCCCAGACTTGCGGTGCTAATCAGCTGTTTAGCTCGGCAAGCCTGGGAGGGGAGGAGAATTAGAGCAGGGGCAGCATGCTCAGGGGAGAAGACGGAGCAGAGGTGAGCTGGGACAGGGAGCAGTTCCCCTGCATGCCCCCACCCCCATTACTTGCTGCGGGCAGCCCTCTCCCCACACACCCCCCAGCTAACCTCCACTCCTACCCTGCCTCTTCCCCCAAGACCCCTCCTCCCGCTCACTGCTCTCGGCCCCCTCCCCACCCTTACTCACTCTTACGGTCATTACAAAGTGGCAAGGCAGAGCCCTCCCATTTTTAAAAGTCCTGGGGTGTTGTTCACCCCTGTTCAGGCACCCCTGGGTCCCAGCACTTCACACAGCTCTCCCTGATTTCAGCAGTTAGTGAGGGAGCCTCACTGCTAGCGCAGACTGGGCAGTTTGTTGGATGAGAGACGCTGTCCCAAAGCAGGACGAATGCTCAGACCTAGTGATCAGTGATTTTAGATCTGTTGGTCTGCAGCAAGACTCTACAGTGAGTCTCAGTCAGCTCTGTTATTACACAGGGACGAACAAAAGGGTCAAATGGTGCCTGGAAGCCTTAAGAAGAATCCACCCCACCAAGTACAACACTTGTTGATACCAGCTCCTAACCCCACTGGAATGTTTTGGGGTCACTCCTTGCCTTTATCAACCTAGGGGACTGAGAGACTAGGAATTAACAGGTGCTCCAGTGGCACAATTGATTAGCACACAGTACTTATAGGGCAGTGCTGAGGTTGTGAGTGCAAACCTCCCCTGGATCACTGGTTTTCATTAGCCAAATGACTTCACCCCCTCATTTGGCCCTATGGAATGTAGAATTCTTGCCCTGGGGACATTGAAGCAACGTAAGAATCAAAAATACTCCTTCACTTATTACCTCTTCTCCAGAGTGCAGGTCAGAATCTACAATCCTTTCTCCCCCACCAGCCCCTGTGCCAGGATCCCTCAAGCAGAGCCTGGAGTCCTGCCCATCCTTGACCCAAGAGCCTGGAGGGAGAGGAGCAAGGAGCCATTGTTAGAGGGCTTTCCCTTCCCCTGCCCGCTTCCCTGGCTCTTGTCACACAGACAGCAAGCAGAAAAAGACCAGAATTCCGAAGCGCAGACAGAAGGATGTTTACTGGGGTTAGTTTCCAAGCAAGCAGATTCCAACGCTCTTCACACCAGTCAGGCTGATCTCTATACACGGACAGAGTCCGTTCCCCAGTGTTCCCTACCCAGCTCTGACACCACAGAGCGTTTACCAAACATCCCTACAGACAATTCTTTCCTGGGTGTCCGGCTGGTGAGTCTTGCCCACATGCTCAGGGTTTAGCTGATCACCATATTTGGGGTCAGGAAGGAATTTTCCTCCAGGGCAGACTGGCAGAGACCCTGGGGGGTTTTCACCTTTCTCTGCAGCGTCGGGCACGGGTCACTTGCTGGAGGATTCTCTGCACCTTGAAGTCTTTAAACAATGAGTTGAGGACTTCAGTAGCTCAGACATAGGTCAGGTGTTTGTTACAGGAGTGGGTGGGTGAGAGTCTGTGGCCTGCGTTGTGCAGGAGGTCCGACTAGACGATCATAATGGTCCCTTCTGACCTTAAAGTCTATGAGTCTATGAGCTCTGACAGTGCAGAGTGTTTACCTCACGTCCCCCTTCCCAGCTCCGACACTCCAGAGCCTTGCCTGTGTCCCTGTTCCCCGTTCCCTATTCCCATCCCCCCGTTAGCAAGCATGATTCCAATTTCCCCGCCCACTGCCTGTTTGACCCCAGTTTATACGGTAATATTCTCAGCGAGACCTTAACCAATCATTTTACTGAAATGTAATTAACCAATTCTAACCTATTGTAACAGAATTCTCTAACCAATTACATCTCACTCCCCTAATTAACTTACACGCAGTAAAATTAATTCTGCAGCAGACAGAAAGAATTAGAGGACCAGACAGATTGACAACAGAAAAGCGGGGGCCATAAAGATAAACTCTACAGAAATGACAGTTTCACAACCACAACCATTGAGAAGAGATTTCTTGCCAGACCGGATGCTCCCTTAAGATCTGTTTCTTTATCTGGTGGTGATGGGCACTATTGGGACAGGATCATCTTCCTAACAGCCCAACCTCACCTTAGTTCAGTGTGACGGGTTTGGGAGTTGAGGATGTGACCGTTCACTTCCCAGTGTATGGCTGCCCCTGCTGCTTAGCCAAAGGCCTTAGCCTACTGTCAAGGTTTTTTCCCCACTCTGAACTTTAGGGTACAGATGTGGGGGACCTGCATGGACCCTTCTAAGCTTTATTACTAGCTTAGATATGGTAACACTGCCACCATCCAGAAGTTAGTGACTGGATCACTCCCTGTCCCCCCAAAACATTCCCCTCCCTGGGCAGCCTTGAGAGGCGTCACCAATTCCCTGGTGAACACAGATCCAAACCCCTTGGATCTTAAAACAAGGAGAAATTAACCATCCCCACTCCTTTTTCCCTACCAATCCCTGGTGAGTCCAGACCCAATCCCCTTGGATCTTCAAACAAGGAAAAATCAATCAGGTTCTTAAAAGAAAAAACTTTTAATTAAACAAAGAAAGATAAAAATCATCTCTGTAAAATCAGGATGGAAAATACTTTTCAGATTTATATAGCCCAGAGGAAACCCCTCTAGCCTTAGGTTCAAAGTTACAGCAAGCAGAGGTAAAATCCTCTCAGCAAACAAGGATCATTTACAAGTTGAGAAAACAAAAATAAGACTAACATGCCTTGCCTGGCTAATTACTTACAAGTTTGAAACATGAGAGACTGATTCAGAAAGATTTGGAGAGCCTGGATGGACGTCTGGTCCCTCTTAGTCCCAAGAGCGAACAACCCCCAAAACAAAGAGCACAAACAAAGACTTCCCTCCACCAAGATTTGAAAGTATCTGTCCCCCATTGGTCCTCTGGGCAGGTGTCAGCCAGCTTTATGGAGCTTCTTAACCCTTTACAGGTAAAAGAGACATTAACCCTTAACTATCTGTTTATGACACCTACGAACAAGGGCTCAGACTCTCCTAGGGAGAGAAGGCCCAGACAGGCAGACTGAGACTTTGGTTCTTTGTTTTATACCCCTGTCACTAGCTGAGTGATAAAAATACACCTAAGTTCTTAAAGTCTAGGCCTGTACAAGCAGCCTGAATAGCTCTATTCTAACAGCCATCGGTCCCTGTGGAAAAATCTATTCAGGGTTGTCCCTAGACATTTTGGTGCCCTACACAACACCCCGTCCCCCAGTCCGAGCTGGCAGAGTGGAGCAGGCTGGGGCCAGGTCACTCCACTTCCCTTCGCCCGGTAATTGCAGGGCAGGCCAGACCTCACACTCACGGGGCAGTGGGAAGTGGAGTGATCCAGCCCCAGCCTGCTGCACTCTGCTCCCAGCCTTGGAACTTGGGCGGTGGGGGGAAACGCCCCCCAGCACTCACCAGCGCTGCAGCAGGGAGCTGGTGGAGCAGAGCAGGCTGATGCCAGGTCGTTCCACTTCCCGGCGCCCGGTGAGTGCAGGATGAGACTGATCCCTCCTGCAGTCCACCGGGATCCAGCTAAGGGGAAGGGGAGGAGTGGGGGGGGGAATGGAGTGGAGCAGGGGTGGGGAGAGGCAGCATGGGGGCAGAGCAGGAGTGGGGGCTTTGGGGAAGAGGCGGAGCAGGGGCAGCTTTCCTGGCCGTCTCAGCCAGCCGGGGGATCGGGCTGGCCACCGGAGCAGTACGCAGCTGCGTAGGGCACCAGGAAAAATGGGGCAACTTGGTGTCTCCACATCCTTTCACCAGGCAATGTCCCTGTAGTGTGTGCTGTCTTCATAGGTCCTTTCGCAGTCTTTCTCACCCTCCTGTTTTGAGTCTCCTGTGTCCCTGCTTTCAAGCACAGACTAACTCTGGCTGTTCAGGAGAGGGGAGGACCATGCCTATGTGTGGCCAGCAGACAGCGACAAAGACCCCTAGCCAGCCTGCTCCCTGCCATGCCAAACGCCCACTGAAGGCCACCCGCAGACCAGCAGGCGAGGCGGCTGCTGATGCTCTGTGGCCAACATCAGAAGAAGGTAGGAAAGCAGGGCCAGCCCCCTGGTGTGGCCTCTGTCTGTTCCCACTCACAGTGCTCACTTTTGCAGTGGGGCAGGAGATTTTACCCCAAAAGGCTTTTCCCCAGCTGGCGAGAAGCAGAGAAACACCCAGGCTCCCAAGGTGCTATTTACCAAGCCCCCTCAAGTACAGGGACAGGCGCATATTTGGAAGAGGGAAACTGCTCTACACGCCAGCCCAGGCAGCTGCCCAGTTTCTTTGGCAAGTCAGGAACAGCAAAGGCTAGACTGGAAGTACTTGGGGCTCATGTCCCAGCCTTTGGGATGTCCAACACCCGACTCCTTCCCGGGGCTCTAGCTGAAGCCAGAGCATTGGCCTGAGCGACCAAGCGATTCCAGCCCTGAAGGAAGCAGGACTTTCAGCACAATAGTAAAACTGCACAAGCACAACCATGAAGGGACTCAAACTCTCAATCACCTGATCCAAAGTCTGATGCTTTATCCATTAGGCCACATGGTGACATAAGAAAAACCTCTCCAAGTACTTCTTTAGAGAAGACAGACACTGTGTTTCTCAGACATAGGTCATCTACTGACAGGGGCCGAGACTCTCTGGGCACAAGAAGTCGAGTTCCCAGTGAGATGTGAGACTTAATTCTATGGAACCAGGTGCAGGACTTTGGCAGGGAGGCTCAGGCATGGGGGATTGTAGTGCAGCAGATGGACTGCCTATCTAGGTGCAGAGATTTAGTCGCACCGAGGCACAGGAGGGAGGAGAAGGAGGAATCCTGCTGATGGTCAGCGGCTGTGCAGAAAAAAGGGTGTTGATTCCCCCATCCTAAATGGGCTGGTTGGCTTGACCCTTCTCCCCTCTGCAGAGCATGGTGGGGGCTGCAGCTCAGCCTTTGTGGGGCAGGAGGGCACAGGTGCAGGGCGCTGGGCTCTGATGCACCTGGAAGTCAGATCCGTTGGGGTGGGGTGGGGCGGGGTGGGGCAGGGCAGGGCAAGGCAGGGCAGGGCAGGGCCTATGGTTTACGTTCTGCCTTGCCTGGTGCTGGGCCATTGCACAATCCCCAGCCATGCCGCACAGCGCACCGCAAGAGGCAGGGGGGCAAGCAGATGATCCAGCACAAGGGGGGAGAGGAAATGTGGTTGGGGAGAGGAAAGGCCTTGGGTTGCACTGAGGGAGTGCAGATCAGGGGTGACACCTCAGAAACCTGCAGCAAAGGGATGGACAGGTGGGCTGCGTGGATAGAAAAGGCAGCGAGTCTGAAAGGGGAGTGGGGTCTAATGGTCAGAGCAGGTGGAGATTGGGCTCTATCCCTGGCTCTGGGAGCAGAGGTGGGTCTGGAGGTGAGAGCAGGGGGACTAGGAGCCAGGACTCCTGGGTTCCATAGTGGCGGCTGTTTTTTCCTGTGTCTCCCTCCCTAGAGGTCCCAGCCCAGCCCCCTAGTGGAATCTGACTGGGGGGAGGGGGTTGCCCTGCCACTCCAGATTCGTGATTCGAACCCCTCTCCCCACGGGCTCTGACATCACAGAATGTCCCCCCAAGTCAGAAAGTAGGAGCCCCTCCCTGCATGCAGAGGAAGCTAGTGAGATTCTAGGGGGTCTCTGGCAGAGGTGACAGCACCCACCAGACACCCACTCATGGTTGCAAGGAGAACCTCCTGCACAGCCCCCTGCTATGAGGGACCGGGGGCGCCCAGCCAGGGTCAGGAGGTGTTCTCCCCCTGATTCCCTCCCCCGTTACTCCAGGATCTGAGCATCTTCCTAATTCGCAGGGTAATTCTCCTCCCAGGCTCGTGCGAGGGTGGGAAGCGCCACCAGCCCCATTTCCCAGACGGGAGAACTGAGGCCCAGAGAGGCTGAGTGATGTGCCCGAGGATACCCAGGAAGTCTGTGGCAGAGCACAGCATGTTTCTGCCTCCTCACTCCCAGGTCTAGCCTGCTCCTGGGTCACTGGATGGTGCAGGGGGGGGCCTCGGGGCAAGGGGCAGTGCAAGGGGGGGCCTCAGGGGAAGGGGCAGTGCAGGAGCGGGGTCCAAGGAGAAGGAGCAGTGGGAGGGCAGGGTCTCAGGGGAATGTGAGGGGGCGGGTCCCAGGTGAATGGGTGGTGTAAGGGTGGGGTCTCAGGTGAATGGGTGGTGCAGGGGCGGGGTCCCAGGAGAAGGAGCAATAGGAGGGCAGGGTCTCAGGGGAATGTGAGGGCAGGGTCTCAGGTGAATGGGTGGTGCAGGGGCGGGGTCCCAGGAGAAGGAGAAGTGGGAGGGCGGGGTCTCGGGGCAATGTGAGGGCGGGGTCTCAGGTGAATGGGTGGTGCAGGGGGGTCTCGGGGCAATGTGAGGGCGGGGTCTCAGGTGAATGGGTGGTGCAGGGGGGTCTCGGGGCAATGTGAGGGCAGGGTCTCAGGTGAATGGGTGGTGCAGGGGCGGGGTCCCAGGAGAAGGAGCAGTGGGAGGGCAGGGTCTCAGGGGAATGTGAGAGCAGGGTTCCAGGGGAATGGGTGGTGCAGGGGCAGGGTCCCAGGAGAAGGAGCAGTGGGAGAGCGGGGTCTCAGGGGAATGTGAGGGCAGGGTCCCAGGTGAATGGGTGGTGTAAGGGTAGGGTCTCAGGTGAATGGGTGGTGCAGGGGCAGGGTCCCAGGAGAAGGAGCATTGGGAGGGCGGGGTCTCAGGGGAATGTGAGGGCAGGGTCCCAGGTGAATGGGTGATGTAAGGGTGGGGTCTCAGGTGAATGAGTGGTGCAGGGGCAGGGTCTCGGGGGAATGTGAGGGCAGGGTCCCAGGTGAATGGGTGGTGTAAGGGCGGGGTCTCAGGTGAATGGGCGGTGCAGGGGCATGGAATCGGGAGAATGGGCAGTGTGGCATTGGGGACTTCGGGGAGGAGGCAGTGTGAGGGCAGGGTCTCGGGGCAAAGGGGAAAGGTGTAGATGGGGTCTCAGGCAAAGAGATGATGCAGGGATGACGATTCAGGGGAATGAGTGGTGAAGGGGCGGGGACTAGAGGAAGGGGCGATGCAGGGGTGAGGTCTCAGGGAAAGGGGCGGGGACTGGGGGTAGGGGTGGTGCAAGGGCAGGACCTCGGGGGAAGGGGCGATGCAGAGATGGGGGTTAGGGGAAGGAGCAGGGCCTCGGGGGAAGGGACGATGCAGAGATGGGGGTTAGGGGAAGGGGCAGGGCCTCGGGGAAGGGACGATGCAGAGATGGGGGTTAGGGGAAGGGGCAGGACCTCGGGGGAAGGGACGATGCCGGGGAAGGGATTAGAGGAACAGGTGGTGCAGGGGCAGGGTTTAGGACAATGTGAGCACAGGGTCTCGGGTGAATGGGTGGTGTAAGGGCGGGATCTCAGGGGGAAAGGGGCGGTGCAGGGCCAGGGTCTCAGGGCAATGTGAAGGGCGGGGGGTCCCGGGTGAATGGGTGGGGTAGGGGCAGGGTCTTAGGGGGAAGGGTGCAGTGCAGGGTCAGGCTCCTCGGGGGGAAAGGGAACTCAAGGGCAGTGTCAGGGACTCTACCACAGACGGCAATGTCGTTGGTCTGACCGTGAGATAGACAGGCAACACCAGCAAGGTCCGATCAAAAGGTCTTATTGACAAGTGGCTCAATAAGAGCAGCTCGTCTCCAGAGAGAACCACCTGCTCTTTACATCTTAGTATAAGCCTAGGGAACAGTTCATTGGGCGGGAAATTATTCACTGGAGCAACCCACCCCCTTCAGGACAAACTAGAAATAGACACCTTTAGGGATACATGCATGGCCTAAAGTTAGTGTAGGGGAAGTTAAAAACAAACAAAGAACAAAACCAGGGATGAAAAACAAGGAGGCTGGTAAAACTAGGACTCTTATCATCTTCGAAGTAGCTCCCGACACAGGCACATCTGGTACTCAGCCCAGGAAATGCAGCTTCCTTCTTATCTCACTTTTTTCCCAGCGCTTGTGAGACATGCTGCTGCTTCTCAGGGTTTTCACTCAGGGATCAACCCACAAACCTTGTTAGCCTGATTTGGGAGGTTGGCATAGCTGGTTTGTCTCTATACCTTATTCGGCAAACAGCAGAACTTGGAGAAGGGGCAATGAGAGGGCGGGGGTGGGAACTTTGGGAAAAGGGTGGCAAGGGGGAGGGGTGTAATGGGGAGGCACATGCGGATGTGATTTGGGGAAGGGGCAGAGTGAGGGTGGCGTAATTGGGGCAAAGGGGCAATGCGAAGATGGAGCCTTGGACTGAGGGGCAGGGGCAGGGCTTTTGGGAATGGGGCAGGGATTAGGGAACAGGTGAGTGGAGGCCAGGACGTCAGGGGTAGGGGCAGTGTGGGGCAGGACCCCAGGAGGAGGGGGCAGGGGCGGGCTTTGAGGAATGGGCAGGGATTAGGGGAACAGGTGATGTGAGGCCAGGGCGTCGGATAGGGGAGTGTGGGGGCAGGACCCCAGGAGGAGGGGCAGGGGCAGGGCTTTGGGGGGAGGGCGGAGCTCGGGGAATGAGGAGGATTAATTCGGGTCAGTGGCAGGTTTGTCTGCGGGTGACACTGGCACTGCAGGGGGGGGTTAAAGCTGGGCTCACCCGAGGGAGGAGGACGGGGCTGGGTGGCCGGGCACAGCGGGAGTTCGGGGAGTGACAAGGAGCCGGTTCCAAGGCTCATATCGGACACACCCAGAAAGCAGCTCACACCAGACGGGGGGTTAAGCCCCAGTAACAAGGGCGCTGGGAACATCCCCGCGGTGCAGACAAATGTACTAAGTCACCGGGCAGAGACAGACCGGCACGACTGCCCCCCGGTCCTCGGCCCCTCCCCGGCGCTCCCGCACTCCACCCGATCAGCTGCTTGTGCGGGGGGTGAAAGGGGCGAAGCGGCGCGGCAACGTTCCCACGCGGAGCAGTTAATACACTGCACGGGGGGCGGGGCTCTCTGGGGGGGCGGGGCGGGGGGGCGAGTTGGGGGGGTGTCAGAATTGACCCAGGGACCTGCCCTCACCTGGCTCGAGAGAACGAAGAGCCCGGGCAGGCTGGAGTTTGTGTTTCATGGCTCGTCTCAGAGCGGTTGACGCAACAGTTGCTTCAGGCAACGCGCCCTCTCCTGGAGCACACTGGAAAGCGTATTTCTCCCCTCACACGCGGCCTGTATTGGAGGAGGGGCCGTAACTCGTCAGTTTCGCCGCGCCCCTCCCGCTCCCTGATTGGTGGAGAGAGCGCGGGACAGAGCTCGTGGGCGGGGCGAGCCTGGCCGGCTTTAGGGATGGGGGGGGCCCAATTCAACAGTCTCACGCTGGCGCCCCGTCATGGAAGACATAAAAAACCCCCGTTACAAACCCTGCGGGGCGATGCTCAGTCGGGCGGCGCTCCCAGTCTGCGGCAGGTCCTGCACTCGTTCCCTATCTGCGGCGGCGCTGAGGGACCTGCTGCCGCAGACCCAGAGCCAGCGCAGGCACCCGCGTAGACCCGGAGCGCCGCCCGCTGAGACAAACATTACAGGCGCTCCAGCCAGGGCAGAGATTC
>NC_066632.1:11245041-11335402 GCF_025201925.1 Gopherus flavomarginatus | reverse complement strand
TTATCTCCCAGCAGCCAACCGCACCTCCATGGTTTAGCCCTCAGAAGGGCAGGTGAGGGTTTCCTGGATCCCAGTGCTCACAGCCAGCCCAGCTCCACCTCTAAAACATCAGTCATTGCCCCAGGTTGGCCATAAAAGGGAGCAACATTCTCCACTTGGACTCAGCTTTGCTGTTTTCCTTTGACACGAAAACCCCCCTTATTCTCCTGGGCTGCAGTAGCCATCCCTGGGAAGCCAAGAGGCAGGACAGGATTAGGCCTCTGACCAGCCGCCAACCACAACCTCCCACAGGCTTTTTGCAGAATGAATGGTGGGCTTACTAACCCACTAGCCACAATGATGTGCTTAGTTTCTGCCCTGCCTTTCTCAGCTTAACTTTCTCTTTTGCCCCATTTCTGCCTCACTCCTCCTTTTGGAAGTCACGCAAAGAAGGCCAGCAGGAAAACGAGCCGGCGGTCCACCTTGCCATCTCCAAGGGCAGAGGAGGCCAAGCACAAGTCTCTGAAAGGTAACATGCCTAACTCCTCTAGGTTCTCCAGCCTGACACCAAGGTGCTTTCTCCACTGCTGTCACGCACCTTCCTGTCATGCAGGGGGTTGGAGTTATCCCAGGGACAGGCCAGTGGAAGAAGAAGGAGCGCCTTCCTGAAAGCTAGGGACTTTTTTTTTGAAAGGAAAACAGCATGTTTCTGCTGGATTTGAATCAGGGACCTTTTGCCGTGTTAGGCAAATGTGATAACCACTACACTACAAAAACTCCATCTGCTTGGCTGTTACTCACCTGCCACAGACCGATGGACAAACTAGGAGAAAGTGGTGGCAGCCCTTCAATAGGTCAGCTGCAGCGCAGAGGACTGGAGCCGGCACTCAGAAAGTCGTCCTTACCTCGCCCGGGTGACTCCAGCTTGAGGGATATATTCTTTTTCTTCTCCTTGCTGACAAAGAGCAAAGGACGAAGAAAGGTCAGGTGGGCCAACTCGGTCAGCAAGCCCATGCTGTCTTTCCTGCTCATAGCCGAAATGAGGGACTCGTGGCAGTTAAAGGACTGCTGCACCTTTCAGAAAACGTCACCAACTGGGCCACATAAGCTGGGATAGAATAGCCTTTGCTAGTCTAGCACGCTCCCAACGCCACTACTGTCAGCAGTGCTAGGTTCTTTTTGGCTCATTAAAACCACATCTTTAGTCACTGATGGCCAATGAGAGAGGACATCGCTTGTTATTTTAGCACTTGAAAATTGCCATGGCCAATCTTTGGATATCTTAATGCTGCGCTTCAGTTCATGGGGGAAAGGTGAGAGAAGCACCTTTCAACTAAAGGCTGGGGTTGAACATCCTAACACTGTCTCCTACTGTAAACACTATTTAATCCTGGCCAGCACACTGTGCGGTGACATTCCATTTCTAGATGTTAGTACCGTTTCAAGTTACGTAAAAACTAAAAGTTTCATATGCTTAAAGAAAAGCATTGTTTTAATTTGACTATATATGGCATGAATAAATACAGGTTTACAGAACCTAGCCTGCAAATTTAGCCTCTTTATATGAAGAGAAAATCTTGCATCGAAATTGTACATCAAAATCATGTACTAAACTACAAAATGCAATGAAAAATAAGTACTTAAAATTTAACCATACGGGGGGGGGCGGGCCACCGGAAGACACGTATTGGCTAGGGTGCCACTTGGTCAGGTCAGAACCTGCCATGGAGAACAGGAGATTAGTGTCACATGCTATTTTCAGGCTGTAATCTGGGGGCACCCTGCTCTGCGGGAGGGATCGTGTTAGCCCAGACTCAGGGGCTGGAATAGGCCTCTGATTGAGGGGGTGGCTGTGCATGGTTACAGCGCTCCGAGTCTAGACAATGTGGTCTCTCCCCAAAGCCTCAGATCGCGTTCCAGAAGGCTCATGCGCGATGCACTCTGTCCTTTCACCTTCTACAGCAAAGGAGCAGCACGCAAGGTCAGGCATGCGCCATAGGCACTAGGGGGAGGCAGAGGCTTCAGGAGCCCAGAGTGTTTGACAGTCTGGGCATTTTGGCTGCGACCTCGGGACCACATTGTGAGGCAGGAATCCCAGGCATCTGTATGAAATGAGCATATGACTTAAGAGCCCAGCCAGACTGGGTCAAGATGGGTCCATTTTGCCCTGTGTCCTGTCTTCCCATAGCGGCCAAAAGCCAGGTGCCCCAGAGGGAATGACAGAACAGTATCATCAAGAGATCTATCCCTGTCACCCGCACCCTGCAAACAGAGGACTAGGGACAACTTTCCCTGCTTTTTGCCAGCCACTGTACATGAGTGGATGTTTGCCAGAGAACTATCCACAGTGACTCCAAGATACTCTCATTGAGTTGCAATAGCTATTTTGCACCATCGTTTTATACGTATAGAGTTGAGATTGTGTTTGCCAATGTTCTCACCTTGCATTTATCAACTTGAATTTCAGCTGCCATTTGTTTTGCCCCTTCACCCAAGTTGGTGAAAGCTCTTTTTAGCTCCTCACAGGCTGCTTCGCATGAACTATCCTCTGTAGTTTGGGATCATCTGCAAATTTGGTCACCCTCGCTGTTTAGCAGATCGGTTTACCATATGTTGAATAGGTCCCCGTACAGACACCCACTAGTACTGTTTGATCCTGAAAACTGCCATTTAGTCCTACCCTTTGTCCTAGCTTTTAACCAGTTATTGATCCAGCGGTGAGGTCCTTCCAGAGGTGAAAGTAAGCCGGTCCGGCCAGTATGGGGTACCGGCAAGAGCGGTAGCAGTGCTAGCCCGGCCCAGCTCCCCAGCGGTGATTTAAAGGACCCAGGGCTCCCTGCAGAGGCCAGAAGCCCCGGGGCCTTTAAATCGCTTGCCTGAGCTCCCCAGCAGGAGCCTCTGGGGGGGGGAGCAAATCACTGCCGTGGAACGCTGCTCTCTCCCGCGCCACGAGCACAGGCAGGGGCGACAGGAGCTTCCTTACAGTGTGTGGGGGCGCACGTGTCTTAACTGTGGGCTCCCTTGACACCTTCCCCAGGGACCACATTCACACCAACCCTCCCCGAGGCCACACCCACAGAACGCTTTCCCAAAGGACTCCACCCTTCCCCCACTCCATCATTTATCCTAACAGCCAGTAAAGAGTGGTGAGGCCAGCCCTCTAACCCCCTGTTCCAGCCACCACTGACACAGACTAAGCAGGCAGCAGTGTTTGTGTGTCACAGAGGCTGCTTGCTGAGCTTGAACCCAGTGAGGGAAAACAGGGCTTGATGGTGGGTCGTCCCCTTCCCCCTGCCTCAGGACTGGTGATTGCAGCAGCTGTTCTGAAGTTAGAGACAGTAGTGCCCACACATCCCTTCTTTCTCTCCCCACACACACAAACACACCTCTCTACCCACCCAGGAACATTGCAGTATGAAAAGCAGGCTGGCAATCTAGTAGGATTCCTCATGGAACAATGGATAGAGAAACTCCCCCCTGCATCATGTGATGCTGTACCAGCCCATGAAGGCGTTGCAAACCCGTCCCAAAAGCACCCGGCAGCCAGTTGCAAAGCTACCCAAGCAATGCTTCCTGTGGGCCAATCCAAGAGTCTAGCATTGGATGGGGTCTGGTGACACAAGGGCTAGGGGACATCGCAACAGCTGTTTAATTGAAACACTTAAAGCCACATACCCAATAGTGTAGATATAGCTTGAGAGTGAGGACAAGCCCAGCTCTGTTGAAAACTGAAGAACCACAACTTCCTCCGTAGTTGCAGGATTTGAACCTGCTCAGGGAGACCCAATGGATTTCTAGCTCATCACCTTAAACCCCAGCCACAAGCTATTGCTTGAGATGTGTCTCTCAATACACTCCAAGCTCTGGTCTCCACTGAGCTGATCAATTCCAATTGTTCCTCAGACAGCTTCCACAACACACACACTGCTGTGCCATTGTGTAAGGGTGTCCCTGGCTGAACTGCAAGAATTCCTGGGCATGCCCAACATCTAAACCAAAGTACTTGCCTCAGTTTTGTAATAATGACTAGTGAGGAGTCTAGCGAGGATGGAGGGATGATAAACGGGAATGTGAATGGAAGCGGATATTACAGCAACTGAGGTAGATGCCGTACGTGAACAGCTCAATGGGACGATAAAAACAAAGTCGGAGGGGCCCGGACAATCTCCATCGAGGATATTAAAGGAACTGGCGCGTTGAAATTGCGAGCCCCGTTAGCGAGAATTTTTAAGCAATTCGAGAAACTCAGGGGTTGTTGCGTATGACTGGAGGATTTCGCTAATGTAGTTAATGTTTTTAAAGAAAGGGAATAAAAGTGATCCGTGTAATATAGGCCTGTAGGATTGACGTCTGTAGTATGTAAGGTCTTGGAAAAAATTTTAGGGAGGAAAGTAGTTAAGGGGACATAGAGGTCAATGGTAATTGGGACGAATTGCAACACGGATTTACTAAGAAGATGCCGTGTCAAACCAATATGATCTCCTTCTTTGAGAAGGTGAGGATTACTTAGATAAAGGAAATTCGGTTAGATATAATGTACCCGATTTCAGTAAGGCGTTTGACACGGATTCCGCCATGGTGAACTGTTAGTTAAATTGGAAAAGATGGGGATGTAATATGAAAGTTGTAAGGTGGATAAGGAAACTGGTTTTAAAGGGGAGACTCCAGCGGGTCGTATTGAAAGGTGAACTGTCAGACTGGAAGGAGGTCACTAGTGGAGTCCCTCAAGGATCGATTGGGACCGATCTTATTAACCTTTTTATTAATGACCTTGGCACATAAGAGCGGAATGTTGCTAATAAAGTTGCAGATGACACCAAGCTGGAGGGTATTGCTAACACAGAGAAGGACAGGGATTACTATCAGGAAGATCTGAATCAGCTTGTAAATGGATAGTATAGAAATAGGATGAAACCAATAGTGAAAAGTGCAAGGTATCACTTAGGGAATTAATAATAAGGAATTTTGGATATACGTTGGGGGCGCATCGTGGGAAGCGGACAGAGGAGGAGAAGGACATTGGGGTATTGTTGATCGCAGGATGGATATGAATCGCCAATGTGTACGGCTGTTAAAAAAGCAAATGCGATTTTGGGATGCATCAGGCGGGGGTATTCCAGCAAGGCTAAGGAAGTGTTAGTACCGAATTATAAGGCGTTTGGTGGACCCCATCTGGAACACTGTGTGCCGTTCTCGTTGTCCCATGTGTCAAGAAGGATGAATTCAAAGTGAACAGTTCAGAGGCAGGGTAATAAGATGTCCGAGGAATGGAAAATTGCCTTATGAAAGGAGACTCAAAGAGCTGGGCTGTTTAGCCTGGCCAGAAGAAAAGACGCCCACACCACGAATTTCATTGTGCTAGTGTGACGCTCACAATCGACTTTATAATATCTGTTCCTCTCCCTCCCTTTTTTATAAAATCGGTTGAAGCTAATTCGAATTTACCTGTAGTGTAGATGTAGCCTCAGTCCCCCACTAAAGGCAGAAGAGTCTGATGCCACCCTGCAGGTCACTGAGTGTCACTGCTGCTCCATGGGGAAACATGCTCTGGGCCTTACCCAGATGGTGGGAAAACACCCTACTCTGTGCATTACCGTGACTGGTCCGTGGGTGTCACTGCCTTGTAGAGGGCAGACACATGCTGTGGCATTACGCCACCGACCAGTGGGGGTGTCACTGCTGTATCAAGGGAAAACCACCTTTCTGGCATACATTGAAGACCACGAGGTGTCACTGCTGCCCAAAGGGAAACATACTTGTGTGTTACCCTGATTGCACTGGTGTCACTGCTGCGCCAAGCAAAACACCTTCTGTGCAGTACTCTGCCCACTGGGTTCACTGCTGCGCCAAGGGAGGGACATAAGAACGGCAGAATGTGCAGACGCAAAGTCCATTCTAACCCAGTATCCTCCTGTCTCTGACAGTGGCCCCAGTTGCCAGGTGTCCCGGAGGGAAGAAACAGAGCAGGGAATCGTCAAAGCATCCACCCTGTTGCCCATTTCCAGCTTCTGACAAACAGAGGGCAACAGGCACCATCCCTGCCACACCCTGGTAATAGTACTGATGATCTATCACCATAAAAAACTTATCTAGCTTCTTTATGAACCCTGTTATAGCTTGCCCCTTTCACAAACATCCTAGTTGCAAGGAGTTCACAGGTTAACTATGCAAACTGCCTTGAGTTTACACCCCCTCCCTGGCCAGGTTGTACAGGGAAGAGAGGATGAGGAGAGGAGAGCCATGATGTGTCTGTCAATGGCTGGTCTGGTTGCCTCGTCGCTAGCAGGCAGTGTCCTGCAGGCTCATTTGGTCTGTTTCCCATGCAAACTGTGTCTGGGAAAGGGAGGAGTAGAGGGCTCATTCTTCCCAGCCCCACCCCCCACCCCCAGCAGCTGCTAGGGAATCCAGCCAAATTTAATCCTGGTAGCTGGGCTGGATAGCCTGGGCTGGGGTAGGGCTGGGGAGGAATTG
The DNA here is from genome assembly GCF_025201925.1 of Gopherus flavomarginatus. NCBI lineage: Eukaryota > Metazoa > Chordata > Testudines > Testudinidae > Gopherus > Gopherus flavomarginatus. Next base: position 11,328,952 of record NC_066632.1, on the reverse strand, counting down.
GGAGGGAGGACAGACGCACATGCGTGAGGGAAGATTCCTACAATCCCTGCCAAACCCCATTCACTCCTTGCAGCACAGCACCCCTAGTATTTCTTTCTCTGTCATGGAGCTGTCTGCTGCTTGCTGCTCCCTTAGAATAATCTCTCCCCATCCTGGAGCACTGGCATTGCCATTCAGGTGCAAACAGGGAGGACCCGGTGCTGCCCCATGGCACTGCCCTGAATTGTTGGGGGCAGAGTTGGATGGGAACCATAATCAAAATATGGGGTTGGTGGGCAAGGCTGGGACCAGGACTCCTGGGTTCTCCCCTCAAATGTGGGGAGGGGAGTGGAGATTAGGGGGTAGAGTGGGGGAGGGACAGGGCTGGGATCCAGGGCTACTGACTTTTTTAGTTTTTCTCCACCTCCTGCCAGCTGCCTCCCCCCCCTCCCGATCCTTTCAATGTTTTCTTGTTCCATATTCATTTGCTGACTGTGTAAATCACCCCAGAGGTGGCTGCATCTCAGTGTTGGGGGGAAGGCCACCCTTGCTGCCATTCACCTCAGAACCGTGTCTCTCTCCCCTTTCGTGGTGACCCTGCAGCATCAGCAAACATCCACAAGATCATGGGGCACTTTGAGCACTGCGCAGGCAGGGGCCAGGCGCCCAGCCCTCCCTCCAGAGAAGGGACCACAGCATCGCTACTTTTTACAAGATTAAAAAGGGGCCAAAGGAGGGCAAATCAGAGGAGTAGGTGTCCAGGGTCGAGCAGGGGGTGGAAATTGATGGGTCGGGGGGGTCAAGCAGCTGGAGGCAGAGTTAGGAGAGGGACTGAAGGCAAAGTCAGGGAGGTGGGAAAGTGTGAAGAGCCGGAGTAAGCCCGGAGAGAGGACTGCCAGAGGGTTTAAACCCCGGCACAGCAGGGCCGAGGGGGGAACAGTTATCCCGGTGGGCTGAGGACTCCAGTGTTTGGCAAAACATGTGTGCGGGGAGACAGAGGGCTTTTTTTATTTCCCCGCTCACCGGCCAGGACCTCTCAGCATGGACTTCCCAGGGCTGGGCTCTAAAGGCCACAGGAATCCACTGCCTAGACACTGCAGCTCCTCTCTGATGTAAACACTGAGGTCTGCCAGTAGGCGACTCAATCACGTGAAAATGGCATTCCCTATACGCCCCCAGCCAGGGGGCTGTAGACCCCCTTCCCGATTGTCCCCAACACCCAACTCCCTCAGTGGTAGGTAAGTTACATGCAGCGCTGCCAGTGTTGTCATTGGTTGCAAATTTGAATGGAAATTGAAACGTTAACACACAAAGTCAAATAGGTTGGGAAAGTCTGGGGACAAAGCGGGTTTCTTCACCCAGCTGTTGTTTTTGCTGACAATGTCGGTGCATGCTCGGCAGTGTGGCCAACTTAGAATTTCAAATGATGATTTGTAAGCGAGGTGTGAATGAGCTCTCCCTGACAGCCACTGATGACCAGGTTGGGGGGAAAGCTTTGGGACCAGAGTGTATTTACTAACTCACCTACTCTGCTGAGGTATAAGCAGGACAGAGCTGGGTGCCTCTGCTCTAGGTGGCCCGGAGAGGAGGGAAAAGGTGTGTGGGGCCCAGCCTGGGGACTATCCTCCCTCCTGCCAAGCCCTGACTATAATCCCAGCGCTGCACTCCTTTCTTCAAGCGCAATTGGGCCAAGAGGAAAAGTTGTGGTAGGAAGCACAAGGCCAAGCTTCGTGAACATCAGGTGCGAGCGAGCAAGAATCCCACCAGCAGGGTAGCAAGTTCTAGAGCACTATCCCATCTGTGGCCATCCCTGCCAAAGACCTGGCTCTTGGAGGTGTGAGTCCACACAGCAGGAGGGGGAAAGATTCACTCTTTACACAGGCTGGAGACAGGGGAGTTGAGCTCTGGGGCATTACCAACAAGCATGGGTGGGTGGCAAGTTTGTAGAAATTTTGATGCTGCCAGAACCCTCCCCAAACTCCACCCCACCCACCCCCCCCACCTGCCTAAAGGCTCTAGGAGGGGGTTTGGGTGAAGGATTCAGGCTTTAGGAGGAGTTTGGGTGCAGGGTGCAGCTCCGCAGGGTTGTAGGAAGGGGTGAGAGGTGCAGGCTCTGGGAGTGGGAAGGAGTGTGTGGGAAGGGATGTGCCACCCTATGGGAGGGAGCGTAAGGGCTGAGGATGAGGGATTCATTGATGCAGGAGGGGGCTCAGGACAGAGGCATGGAATATCGGGTTCAGAGGGAAGCTCAGGGTTTGGGGTGTTGGAAGGCTGAGGGCAGCCTGCACTAGGGACTTGGGGCAGCATTCGCCCAGAATCCCTCTACTCCAGCAGCAGGAGCAGGCAGGGAACAGGGCACATGCTTCTTTTTGTCAGGGCAGGGATGCACCACAGCAGAAGAGGGGAGGGGTGCCAGTCAGGGGCCAGGGAAAGAAGAATCAATCCAAAATATTGCTGGAGCAGAAGCCCCCAGCCCTGAAGATTCCTGGAGCACGAGCACCACAAATGTATATAACCTGCCGCCTATGACCACAAGCCCAACACAAGGTCCCATTGAGAGTTTTGACTCAGATTACAGGATTCAGAGTCCTGAGTGCTGCCCATACACCATGGGAGCAGCTTGTGCTGCCTTCTCTGCACATCGGTGACCCTCATGGGGCTGCTTGTGTAAGGGGGCTCTTGGCCCTTTACTAAACTTAGTGTGGTGATGTGTGGGGGAGCTGGTTGGATAGTTCCCGCACCAATAGAAGGGGGAAGGATCAATGGGAAATCAGGCCCTTAGACTGACAGTCCCCAGGGACACATGGGGAAGGAGGCCCCAAAAGCTCCCAATTTAGCTGCACTGACAGGCCGGCAGTGTAATGAGGGAGTCCCAGCCAGGGGGTCCCATCCGCCATGTGAAGCTGGAACGGCCTGGGTGAGAGTGGGGCAGAGTAAGGAGGAGAGTCACAGGAGCCCGAGAAGAGGTGGGGAGCAGAGCTGTGCAGGTGTAGTGCCAGAAACTGCTGAATGTATTAATTTGGCAACCTGTAGCAGTACTGATACCTGAGGTTGTTCTATTTGCTGACTTGTGCCTAATTGGCTAAAACTTGCAGTAGGTTTTCTCTAGCAAAGGGCCAGTCCCTGGCCCCTGGTGAAGACATCCTCCTTCATATCAGGCTAGGGTGACCAGATATGTCAAAGATGAAATATTGGGATGTGGGGGGCGGAGCAAAAAAAAAAAAGCCAGAGGGACCCTGCCGCCAAGCGGAATGGGCCTAACTCCATCTCCAATCAATTCTTGGCTCCAACCTCTGCTACACTCCCAGCTCCCCCATCCTCTCACTCCTGGGCCCAGCCTGGGTCCAAGCTCTGCAGCCGAGCCATGATCCGGGCCCCTCCTGCAGCTCCCGGGCAAGGGATGAACCAGGCAGCTCCTGGCAAGAGCGATGTCCGCACCACTTGTGTCTCCGCCCGCCGCCCACCTGGGCCCTGCCTGCTCCGTGCTGCCCCCACCCCAATGCGCGCCCGGCGGCTGCAGGGCTGAAGCAGCTTCTGCGTTGCACTCCTGGCCATGGCCATGGCCAGTGTGCAGAACCGCAGGGGAGGGGGCAGCCTTCCTCTCAGAGGTCTGCAAGGGGAATGTAAAAGCGGCCGTTCCTCCAGGAGAAAGGTGGCTGTATCCCTCCCTAGCTCTCCAGAGGACTGGGCAGCAGCAGTATTAGCAGGGGCAGGGCGCTTAATTGGTTCCCGCTCCGCGAGGGGACTAGAGGCGGCTGTTCCTGGGAGCGTGGTTGTGCTAGGTTACTTCCTAGCTCTGCGAGGGAGTGGGGAGCGGCCGATACTGTGGGGGTGGGGCACTGGGTTCCCTCCCCAGCTCGGCCAGGGGCCTGCGGAGCAGACCTTCCTGCGGGATTAGGGCACTACCTTCTCTCCCTAGCTCTGCGAGCATGGGGAGACCCTTCCTGCGGGAGCGGTTGTTTTTACGGGTTAGGGCACCGCCTTCTCTCCCTAAGCTCGGCGAGATCACTGGGGAGGGCCCTTCCAGCGGGATTAGGTCGCTGCCTTCTCTCCCGAGCTCTGCGAGACCACTAGGGATCAGCCCTCCCTGCGGGATTAGGGCGCTGCCTCTCTCCCCCAGCTCTGCGAGACCACTGGGGATCGGCCCTTCCTGCGGGATTAGGGCGATGCCTCCTTTCCCCAGCTCTGCGAGACACTGGGGAGTGGCCCTTCCTGCGGGATTAGGGTGCTTCCTCCTCTCCCCAGCTCTGCGAAACCAAGGGGAGCGGCCCCTTCGCGGGATTAGGGCGCTGCATCTCTCTCCAGCTCTGCGAGGACCACTGGGGAGCGGCCCTTCCTGCGGGATTAGGTTCACAGCCTTCTCTCCCTAGCTCTGCGATACCATTAGGGAGCAGCTCTTCTGGGGGATTAGGGCGCTGCCTCTCTCCCTAGCTCTGCGAGACCACTGGGGAGCGGCACCTTTCCTGCGGGATTAGGGCGCCGCCTTCTCTCCTAGCTATACGAGACCACTGGGAGCAGCCCTTCTGCACCATTAGGGCGCTGCTTTTCTCTCCCTAGCTCTGCGAGGACCATGGGCAACGGCTATTCCTGCGGCGGCGGGCGCTGGCTCCCTCTCCAGCTCTGCATGGGGCCTGGGGAGGATCCCGTCCTGCGGGATTGGGCGCTGCCTGTTGTCCCTAGCTCTGCGAGACCATGGGGAGCAGCCCTTCCTGCGGGACTAGCGGCGCTGCCTCCTTCCCTAGCTCTGCGAGGACCAACTCAGAGCGCCCTTCCTGCGGATTAGGCACTGTTCTCTCCCTAGCTCTGCGAGACCACTGGGCAGCGGCTCTTCCTGTGGCGGCGGGGCGCTGGCTTCCCTGCTCCAGCTCTGCATGGGGCCTGGGGAGCAGCCTTCCTGCGGGATTAGGGCGCGGCCTTTTGTCCCTAGCTCTGCGAGACCACTGGGGAGCAGCTCTCCTGCTGGATTAGGGCGCTGCCTTTCTCCCAAGCTTGCGAGACCACTGGGGAGAGGCCTTCCTGCGGGATTAGGGCGAAGTCGTCTCTCCCTATCTCTGCGACAACGATTGGGGAGCAGCCCTTCCGTGGGATTAGGTCGCTGCCTTCTCTCCCTAGCTCTGCGAAACCACTGGGGAGCAGGCCTTCCTGCGGGATTAGGGCGCGCCTTCTCTCCCTAGCTCTGCGAATACACTTGGGAAGCAGCTCTTCCTGCTGATTAGGGCGCTGCCTTCTCTCCCAAGCTCTGCGAGACCACTGGGGAGAGGCCGTCCCCGCAGGATTGGGCGCAGTCGTTCCTCCCTATCTCTGGCGACACGATTGGGGAGCAGCCCTTCCTGTGGGATTAGGGCGCTGCCTTCTCTCCCTAGCTCTGCGAGACCACTGGGAGCAGTAATTTCCTGCGGTATTAGGCGCTGCCTTCTCTCCCTAGCTCTGCGAGACCACTGGGGAGCTGCCCTTCCTGCGGGATTAGGGCGCTGCTTTCTCTCCCCAGCTCTGCGAGACCACTGGGAGTGGCCTTTCCTCGGGATTAGGGCGCTGCCTCCTTACACCAGCTCTGCGAAACCATTGGGGAGCGGCCCTTCCTGCGGGATTAGGGCGCTTCTCTTCCCCCAGCTCTGCGAAACCACTGGGGAGCGGGCCCAAACCTGCGGATTAGGGCGCTGCCATCTCTCTCCAGCTATGGGACATCACTGGGGAGCAGCCCTTTCCTGCGGGATTAGGGCACTGCTTCTCTCCCTATGCTCTGCGTGGACCACTGGGCAGCGGCTCTTCCTATGGCGGCGGGGCGCTGGCTTCCCTCTCCAGCTCTGCATGGGCGCTGGGGAGCAGCCCTTCCTGCGGGATTAGGGCGCTCCTTTGTCCCTAAGCTCTGCGAGAAACCACTGGGGAGCAGCTCTTCCTGCTGGATTAGGGCGCTGCCTTCTTTCCCAAGCTCTGCGAGACCACTGGGGAGAGGCCGTTCCTGCGGGTTAGGGCGCAGTCGTCTCTCCCTATTCTCTGCGGAACGATGGGGAGAACCCTTCCTGTGGGATTAGGCGCTGCCTCTCTCCCTAGCTCTGCGGAGGACCACTGGGAGCCAGTCCTTCCTGCGGTATTATTAGGGCGCTGCTTTCCTCTCCCTAACTCTGTGAAACCACTGGGGAGTGCCCTTCCCTGCGGGGACCGGGTTACTGGCTTCCCTCCCCATCTCTGCCAGGGCCTAGGGATCAGCCCTTCCTGCGGGATTAGGGCGCTGCCTTCTCTCCCTAGGTCTGCGAGGGACACTGGGGAGCGGCCTTCCAGCGGGATGTAGGGCGCTGCTTTCTCTCCCAGCTCTGCGAGACCACTGGGGAGCGGCAATCCTCCGGGATTAGGGCGCTGCCTCCTTCCCCAGCTCTGCGAGAGCGCTGGGGAGCGGCCCTTCCGATGGATTACGGCACTGCCTTCCTCTCCCCAGCTCTGGCAGAGACCACTCGGCAGCGGTCTCTTCCTGTGGCGGCGGGGCGCTGGGCTTCCCTCTCCAGCTCTGCCTGGGCCTGGGGAGAAGCCCTTCCTGCGGGATAGGGCGCTGCTCCTCCCTCTAGCTCTGCGAGACCACTGGGGTGCGGCACTTCCTGCGGGATTATGGTGCTGCCTTCTCTCCCTAGCTCTGCGAGACCACTGAGGAGAGGCCCTTCCTGCGGGATTAGGGTGCTACTCCCCCCTAGCTCTGCGGACACTACTGGGGAGCGGCCCTTCCTGCGGGATGGATTAGGGCGCTGCTTTCTCTCCCTAGCGTCTGCAAGACCACTGGGAGCAGCCCTTCCTCCGGGATTTAGGGGCTGGCTTCTCTCCCAAGTTCTGCGAGTACCACTGGGAAGTGGCCGTTCCTGCGGGATTGGCGCTGCTTTTCTTCCCAGTCTGCGAGACAACTGGGGAGCGGCCTTTCCTCCGGGAGTGAGGGCGCTTGCTCCTCTCTCCAGCTCTGCGAGACCACTGGGAAGAGGTCCTTTCTGCGGGATTAGGGCGTGCTTAATCTCCCTAGCTCTGCGAAATCACTGGGAAGAGGTCCTTCCTGCGGGATTAGGGCGCTGCCTTGTCTCTCCAGCTCTGCGGAGACCACGCGGGGAGCGGCCCTTCCTGCGGGATTAGGGCGCTGCCTTCTCTCCTAGCTCTGCGAGACCACTGGGGAGCGGCCCTTCCTGCCGGATTAGGGCGCTGCCTTGTCTCCCAGCTCTGCGAGACCACTGGGGAGCGGCCCTTCTGCGGGATTAGGGCCACTGACTTCCTCTCCCTAGCTCTGAGAGACCCACTGTGGAGCGGCCCCTCTCCTGCGGATTTAGGGTGCTGCCTCGTCTCCCTATCTCTGTCTAGACCATTGGGGAGCGGGAACCTTCCACCTGGGGGCGGTGGCGTGGGTATCCCTCCCCACCTTGCCAGGGCTGGGGGAGCAGGCCTTCCTGCGGGATTAGGGCGCTGCTTCTCTCCCCTAGCTCTGAGAGAACCACTGGAGAGCACCCCTTCCTGCGGGATTAGGGCGCTGCCTTCTCTCTCTAGCTCTGCAAGACCACTGGGGAGCGGCCGTTCTTGCGAGGACGAGGCACTGGCTTCTCTCCCTAGCTCTGCGAGCCCACTGCGGAGCGGCCCTTCCTGCGGGATTAGGGCGCTCCTTCTTCCTAGCTCTGCGAGACCACAGGGCAGGGGCAATTCCTTCGGGCGGGGCGCTGGTTTCCCTCCCTAGCTCTGCGATTACCACTGGGGAGCAGCCTTTCCTGAGGGATTAGGCCGCTGCCTCATCTACCAGCTTTGCGAGAGCACTGGAGGAGCTGTCTTTCCTGCTGGATTAGGGCGCTGTCTCCTCTCCCAGCTTCTGAGAGACCACTTGGAGGATGAACCTTTCCTGCTGGGATAGGGCGCTGCCTCCTCTCTCTAGCTCTGCGAGACCACTCAGGAGCGGCCCTTCCTGAGGGATAGGGCGCTGCCTCACTCCCTAATGCCCTTCCTGTGAGACCACTGGGGAGCGGCCTTCCTGTGGGATTAGGGCGATGCCACCTCTCCCTAGCTCTGTGAGACCACGGGGAGCGGCCCTTCCTGTGGGATTAGGGCGATGCCACTCTCCTAAGCTCTGCGAGACCACTGAGGAAGCGGCCCTTCCTGCGGGATTAGGGCACTGCCTCCTCTCTCTAGCTCTGTGAGACACTGGGGAGCAGCCCTTCCTTCGGGATTAGGGTGCTTCCTCCTGTCCATACTGTGCGACACCACTGGGGAGCGGCACTCTGCGGGATTTAGGGCGCTGCCGTCCTCTCCCTAGCTCTGCGAGACCACTGGGGAGCAGCCCCTTCCTTTCGGGAACTAGGGTGCTGCCTTATGGCACTAGCTCTGCGGGAGGAGCACTGGGGAGCTGGCACATCCTGCGGGATAAGGGCACTGCTCCTCTCCCTAGGTTTCCCCAAGGGGGGGGCGGATTATACTTGGGGAGCGTCCTTCTTCGGGATTAGGGCACTGCGTGATCTACTAGCTCTGCGAGAACATAGGGAGCGGCGCTTGCTGCGGGATTAGGGCGCTGCCTCCTCTCCCTGCTTCTACGAGACCACGGGGGTCCGGCCGTTCCTGCGGGATTAGGGCGTGCATTCTCTACCTAGCTCTGGAGACCACTGGGGAGAGGCCCTTCCTGTGGGATTAGGGCCGTCTCTTCTCTCTTGTCTGCGAGACCACGAGGACCGGCCTTCCTGCGGGATTAGGACACTGCCTTCTCTGCCTTAGCTCTGCGGAGACCACAGGGAGCGGCCCTTCATGCGATAGGGCGCTGCTGCTCTCCCTAGCTCTGCGAGACCACGGGGAGCGGCCCTTTCTGCGGGATTAGGTGCTGCTTCTCTCCCTAGCTTCTGCGAGACCACTGGGGGACGGCCCTTCCTGCGGATTAGGGCGGCAGCCTTGCCCTCCCTAGTTCTGCGAGACCACTGGGGATCGGCCCTGCTGCGGGATTAGGCGCGCCTCCCTCCCTAGCTCTGCCTGACCACTGGGGAGCGGCCCTTCCTGCGGGATTAGGGAGCTGCCTTCTCTCCGTAGCTCTGCGAGACAACTGGGGAGCGGGCCTTCCTGCGTTATTAGGGCGCTGCCTCCTCTCCCTAGCTCTGCCAGACCACTGGGGAGCGGCCCTCTGCGTGATTAGGGCCCGCTCTCTCCACTATCTCTGCGGAGACCACTCGGGAGCGGCCCTTCCTGCGGTATTGGGCGCTGCCTTTCTCCCTAACTCTGCGAGACCACGGGGAGCGGCCTTTTTGCGGGATCTAGGGTGCTGCCTTCTCTCCCGAGCTCTACGAGACCACTGGGGATGGGCCGTTCCTGCGGGATAAGGGGGCTGGCTTCCCTCCCAAGAGAAATTGAAATTGTATCTTTGCATAATATCACAAGTGTGCAAGTCATCCCCTCAGAGCAGCCCAACACCCTGAGGCCAGGGGAGAATCCCAACTGGTTTGTGCATTTGTAACCACTGGGGCCTGAAGCTGATGAGAGGAAAGGGAAATGGATCCATCTTGGAGCCTTCGATATCACCTGCGGGGAGCACAAGGATTTGACTGAGTGACATCCTGGCTAATTTTCACCTTGTTCTGTGCCAGCAGGCTCCGCTGGAGAGCTCGGGAGTGACTTGACCATGGCAGCACCCTATTTAAATATTAAAAGCTGGCATTTTTGGGGTCAATGGGGTAAAATGTGAGTACTTTTGTGGTTGGGACCCACATGAGAAGGGATGTGGACAAACTGGAGAGAGTCCAGAAGAGAGGGGCAATAAAAATGATTAGGAGACTGAGACACTGACTTACGAGAACCTAGAGGCCATATCTGTATGTTAAGCTAAAGGCACAGTTAGCATATCTATAATTGTGACCTTTTACTCAGAGGGAGAAAATCGACCTTTCTCATGTTACTTAAATAGATAAGTACCCATGCCTGTCCAAGACCTTACTTAGACCAATCGGGACAATGGAGAATGGCATAGAGTTTATTCAAGGTTGTACCCACAGATTTAACAGGTACACTACAAGGTAACTTATGTGGCATATGTACATGTCATCAACAAGCACAAACATACTAGTCTATGAAGTAAATGTACCCTAATGTTTTGTGGGTGAGGAATGAAATTTGGGCATAGGAGGAAGGATTTCCGGCCCTTGTGCCCTATAAAAGAGGTAAGTCACCTCGCTAGAGCACTTTGCTCTATTCATTGTGACTTCGCCTCCGCTCTCTCTCTATGTACTAGCAGTGGCTGTACTTATCTGAAACTTTAAGTTTCAGGGAACTAGGCTAAGTTCGGTTTCCCTACGTTTTTAGTCTTTGTTTATTAGGTTTTGATTTTAAGTTTAACATATTCAGTAAACCCTAAGTAACACTAGCTTTCCCTAAGGACTGCATCTTTCACTTAAGAATTGACTAACCTGAACTGCAAGACTGGTCCTGTGTCTCTTACCACCAGGTTATCAAGGAAGGCTGTGAGTATATTAACCAAAACTTTGTTGTATATAATGCCATATGTATCTTTTGAATAGCAGTAATGCAAATGTAACTTTGTAACTCAATTAAATTAAATAACATGTAAGCTAATCAATTAAATTTTCATCAAATTATCCAAATTAATATTATTAGTACACCCTATATCAGGCTACATGGGACAGAGAGTTGGAATGCAGAGGGATGAAGGCACTGGCTCTGGGGGTGCAGACTGTGGGGTGGGGTTAGAATGAGACATTCAGGGTGCAGTAGAGAGCTCAGGGTTAGGATAGAGAATTGGGCTGTGAATGCTCTGGAATGAGGCCAGGAAAGAGAAAATTGAGATGCAAGAGAGAAGTCAAGCTAGAGCAAAAAGCAGAGAAGAAGTGTGCAATTTGAGCTGCAGAGGGAAGAAAAAAGCCTCTGCCTGTCCCCTTTCACCAAAGCATTTAAGAACCAGATGAAAGACATCTTTTCCCCACTGCAACAACAATTCCAGTTGACCTGGACTGAGGAAGGAAATCTTCTCCTTTGCAGCACTAGCAGACCTAGACTGAGTCTCAAATACATCACACTCTGGTGTTCCTGGACTGGGACATGGGAGGGGCTCCTCTCTTCTCCATTTGGGACATGGTGGGATGAGAGAAGTGACAGAGCTTTACGGGAAATAATAATTTGCCTGATTCATGTGCCAGTCCAAGTCCTTGTTAACCCAAACAAGCCGTTTATCCTGCATGCTGATGCCAGTTTGGAGGGTCTGGAGCAGTCCCGTACCAGGAAGTGGAAGGAAATCTAAATCCGTAGGCATTGCCAGCTGAGGACTGTCTGATAGCGAAACTCGCTATCCCACCACCAGCAGCAGTTCTTGGTCTTGAAATGGGCCATCACTGAGAAAATTCGAGACTACTTGTGTGGTGCTCAGTTTCAGGTGTGGACAGAGAACAATCCACTGACTTATGTGTTAACAAGGGCTAAGCTGGATGCTACAAGGCAGAGATGGGTGGCTACTTTTGCTAGCCATAACTTCGCATTCAATACCAATGTGTTGGTATAACAGGGAGTGTGATTTATCAGGACCACCAATTCTTGGCTAGGGGGAGGATGTAAGCAAGGTGGGAATGAACTTTACCCTGACATCTGTTGGTGATCTGTTGTAAAGGCCTTTTGTTGCTGATATGCATGCTCACACCCACCCCGCATTGCATGATGGGGGTGCATGTCCAAAGGGTTATTTCAGCTGCTGTGGGATCCCTGGTCTCTTTCTTATTAGGGCAGGGGCAATAAAGTACAGTTATTCTGGTGATATGAATCAAAGACAGTAGAACGGAACTTAGCAGTTCATGATTTCGGGACTCACCCGAACCTACATAACTCTCGTTAGGCAAGGGACATGGGTTCCAAAGGATAGTGAAATAAGAGAGATTGAAAAGGACTATTTGTATTCAGCAGCATGCTTTTCTTGTGAAATGTTTAAATGCACATTTTATGTCCTTTGTATCTCTCTAGTTTAAAAATAGAGTTTTTTATCATTCTAATTCATATTTGGATCAATACCACAGATAAAAAGTGATTAATGACTAAATGCAATTTTTAGACATGCATAAGCTGCTCGGTTTTGATCTCATTTCCACACTGAAAGTTTTAAACAACTCCGTGGTTGGGGGAAATGCTTCTTTCCCCTCAGACAACAAGAAAATTTTGCAGATTGGACTGTGGGAAGTCAGCTGTGGGACACGAAATACCTCTGCAACCTGATTCTTAGTCACAGGTCAGCGGGTGGGTTTATGTAAATTCTGGACTCTGGGGCCAGAGCTAGGGGAGGGACCCCACAACTTTTGTGGCACATGCATCACCTCTGCAATCAACCTTTGCTACGTCACTCCATAACATCACACACAGAGCAGCCTTTCACCTTTCAGAACCAAAACATATCCTGAAAGTATCAGAGGGGTAGCCGTGTTAGTCTGGATCTGTAAAAGCAGCAAAGAATCCTTTGGCACCTTATAGACTAACAGACGTTTTGGAGCATGAGCTTTCATGGGTGAATACCCACTTCGTCAGATGCATGTAGTGGAAATTTCCAGGGGCAGGAATATATATGCAGGCAAGCTAGAGATAATGAGGTTAGTTCAATCAAGGAGGATGAAGCCCTGCTCTAGCAGTTGAGGTGTGAAAACCAAGGGAGGAGAAACTGGTTCTGTAGTTGGCAAGCCATTCACAGTCTTTGTTTAATCCTGAGCTGATGGTGTCAAATTTGCAGATGAACTGAAGCTCAGCAGTTTCTCTTTGAAGTCTGGTCCTGAAGTTTTTTTGCTGCAGGATGGCCACCTTAAGGTCTGCTATAGTGTGGCCAGGGAGGTTGAAGTGTCCTCCTACAGGTTTTTGTATATTGCCATTCCTAATATCTGATTTGTCTCCGTTTATCTTTTTCCGTAGCGACTGTCCAGTTTGGCCGATGTACATAGCAGAGGGGCATTGCTGCCATATGATGGCGTATATTACATTGGTGGACGTGCAGGTGAACGAAGCGGTGATGGTGTGGCTGATCTGGTTAGGTCCTGTGATGGTATCGCTGGTGTAGATATGTGGGCAGAGTTGGCATCGAGGTTTGTTGCATGGATTGGTTCTTGAGCTAGAGTTACTATGGTGCGGTGTGCAGTTACTGGTGAGAATATGTTTCAGGTTGGCAGGTTGCCTGTGGGCGAGGACCGGCCTGCCACGCAAGTCCCTGATGATGCGTTGGATAGGTTTTAGCTGGGGACTGTATGTAATGGCTAGTGGAGACCTGTTGGTTTCTTTCTTGGGTTTGTCTTGCAGTAGGAGGCTTCTGGGTACACGTCTGGCTCTGTTGATCTGTTTCCTTATTTCCTCGTGCAGGTATTGTAATTTTGAGAATGCTTGGTGGAGATTTTGTAGGTGTTGGTCTCTGTCTGAGGGGTTAGAGCAGATGCGGTTGTACCTCAGTGCTTGGCTGTAGACAATGGATCGTGTGATGTGTCCGGGATGGAAGCTGGAGGCATGAAGGTAGGCATAGCGGTCGGTAGGTTTTCGGTATAGGGTGGTAGTAATGTGACCATCACTTATCTGCACCGTGGTGTCTAGGAAGTGGACCTCCTGTGTAGATTGGTCCAGGCCGAGGCTGATGGTGGGGTGGAAGCTGTTGAAATCGTGGTGGAATTTATCCAGAGACTCCTTCCCATGGGTCCAGATGGTGAAGATGTCATCAATGTAGCGTAGGTAGAGAAGGGGGCGTGAGTGGACGAGAGCTGAGGAAGCGTTGTTCCAGGTCGGCCATAAAAATATTGGCATATTGTGGGGCCATGCGGGTGCCCATAGCGGTGCCACTGATCTGGAGATATATATTGTCACCAAATTCGAAATAGTTGTGTGTGAGGATAAAGGCACAGAGCTCAGCAGCCAATTGTGCTGCGCCATCATCAGGGATTCTGTTCCTGACAGCTTGTATTACATCTGTGTGTGGGATGTTCGTGTAGAGAGCCTCTACATCCATGGTGGCTAGGAGGGTGTTTTCTGGAAGGTCACCAATGCATTGTAGTTTCCTCAGGAAATCAGTGGTGTCACAGAGATAGCTGGGAGTGCTGGTGGCATTGGGTCTGAGTAGAGAGTCCACATATCCAGACAGTCCTTCAGTGAGAGTGCCAATGCCCGAAATGATGGGGCATCCAGGATTTCCGGGTTTGTGGATCTTGGGTAGTAGATAGAATAACCCTGGTCGGGGCTCTAAGGGTATGTTGATTTGTTCCGGTGTTAGTGTAGGGAGTGTCCTGGGTAGATGTTGCAGTTTCTTAGTGTATTCCTGAGTGGGATCTGAGGGAAGTGGCCTGTTGAATTTGGTGTTGGAGAGTTGTCTGGCAGCCTCCTTTTGGTAGTCAGACCTGTTCATGATGACAACAGCACCTCCTTTATCAGCCTCTTTGATGTCTGGGTGGTTTCTGAGGCTGTGGATGGCATTGCGTTCTGCACGACTTACGTTATGAGGCAAGCAATGTTGTTTTTCCACAATTTCTGCCTGTGCACGTCAGCGGAAGCACTCAATGTATAGGTCCAGACTATCATTTCGACCCTCAGGAGGAGTCCATGTGGAGTTCTTCTTCTTGTGCTGTTGGTGGGAGGGTATCTGTGTATCAGTGCGCTGTTCAGTGTTGTCCTGAAAGTATTCTTTGAATCAGAGACGGCGAAAGTAGGCTTCCAGATTGCTGCAGAACTGTGTCATGTTGGTAGAGATGGCAGGGCAGAAAGAGAGTCTCCGAGATAGGACAGGCTTTTCTTCTGGGCTGAGTGTGTAGTTGGATAGATTGACGACATTGCTGGGTGGGTTGCGGGTACCACGGTTGTGGCCCCATGAGGCAGGTAGGAGTTTAGACAGCTTAAAGTCGAGATGAGAGTGGGATACACAGAGGGCCCTGCCCCAATGGCTGATGTACATACAAGGCCCTGCCTCACCTACCCACCAGCGCTCACAGGCGCAATGGCAGTAGTGGGGTCACATAGGCAACTGCCCTCAGTTGCCATCAGGGGTCTCTGCAGCAATGCCAGGGGGGATACATGCCAGGCATTGCTGCCCCTCGCCACCAGGAGTCACTGCTCCTACAAGAAGGCACCTACAGGACACTCCCGTTCCTGGCCAGCAGGGGTCACTATCACTGGGGAGGGGCTATGGGGAAGCAGAGAAAAAGCAACTAACTGCAGTGGGGAAAATCATAATCTACCAGGGAGAAAGAACAGACTCCACTAGGACATCGCACCTACTCCGGCCAGGCTGGATACCAGCAATTCTGGGCTGAAGTAGCTCCAGCTAGAGGCTGGGCGGAGGCAGGTGACCTCGGTTTCTGCGCTGAGCAGACTGCTTTGGCAGCGAGGAGGGACAGGGAACCCCCCGATCAGGGTGTTGCTGCCCAAGGAGGGGGAGATCTGCGGCACTCTTTTGAGTAGCTGGTTCAGCAGCCATGAGCCACATGCTTCTCCCTGCCTGAGCTCTCCAGGAGCACATTATGCACAGGTGTGCGCTGGATTTAGGCACCAGTGTAACAACAGGGCCAGACTCTGCTGAGTGCTGCCTGCGAGAGACAGGGACAGAGTCAGACGGGCAGATAGGGGCAGGAGATGACAGAGCCAGTGGCCAAGAGCTGAACCAATCACAAGTCCAGCCTGTGACATCACCATCCGTCCCTGCAGCTCTCCATCTGTCCCGCTGTCCGTCCAGCCCTCAACCCCTCATCCATCCCCAATGTATGTCACACACACCCCTTCACCAATCTGCCTCACACACTCATCTATTTCCTCATGCATCCTGCTGTCCCTCTGACTGTCCCTGCAGTGCCCAGCACAAGGAGGCATTATGGACCCTGAGCAAGACTTTTGGGTGATGCAGTAATGGAGCTAGCTGGTGATAAGGGGCATCTCTAATCCCAGCCCCACTTCTCCTCTGCCCAAAGCCATGACCGTGAGCCCACCCTTCTCAGTCTCAGACCTCATAGCCCCAAAGACATTACTGGCCACTCACGCTGTGACCTAGTTACAGCAATGAGGTCTCCCTGAAGATAGGGGGTGGGAGGAGCAACCCCCTTATCCTGGCAGGCAGGACACATCCTTCCCAGTATGGCAGAGACCCTGCCCGTGGGCAGATAGACCCAACTGAATCCATAGGAGACTGGGGAAGGGGGAGCAGAGAAAGAGAATGCAGGCAACTGAACATGACAGGTGTCCACGAAAGGAGAGACAGAGAGAGTTTGAGTGAAAGTTGGCCAACACAGAGAGAGAAACCTAGGAGGAAGAAAGAAATTCAGAACAGGGAGTCACCCTCATGGATCCAACTTTCTGCTAGGGAGCACACACCACTCCTCACAAGAGAGATGATCAGCCCTCGCAAATGGCAACATCATCTCCCTTGAAGCCACAGATAGTCCGGAAACCCACACCCAGATAACGGGAAGTCCCTGCCTGGAGCCAGGAGGGCTGTGACCAGAGCCCTTCCCAAACCAGATACACATCTCATAGACAGAGATGGTTACTCTTGTCCCAGTTGGGCAGCTCTTGCCTGGCATCAACAGGATTCACGCTGTCACTGCTCTTGATCACTTTCCATCTCATCTCAGGGCTGGACTCCATCCCCGCGACTTCTTTTCCCTTGGTATGAAACACAACACAAGAGGAAAAGAAAAAGCAATGGTGGTGAGGTTCCTCTTCTCACTACTCCCGCACACCAGGGCTTCAGCTTCAACCCTCCTCCCATTCTGCCATCACAGTTACAATTAGAAATCTGAGCCTGGGGCTCACACCTGCTTGTCTCCCCAATCCTAGGCCCTGTCCAGCATGTCTCCCTCCACACAAGTTACCTGGCCTCATCTTACACTCCATCTTCATATTGCTCTTCTCCTTCCCAGAGCTCCTGCTCTGCTCCTCAGACCTGTCTGTCCTCAGCTCTGCAGGCAGAGGGGAAGGGGCATGATGGGAACACACACGCCCCATTCCAGACACCACACAGCATCCACAGGGCTACCAAAACACCTCATCTTCGGCCAAAACCACACCTCACCCCGAGGAAGCAAAAAGCCTTTGTGAGCACAGCACACACAAGACAGGAAAAGATTAACACCCACACCCTGCCCAGCCAAAGTGGGAGCTTCCTGGCCACAGGTCCATAGGGCTCATGGATGGAGAAGTTTGCCGGGCTGTGGGGGTCTCTGAAGAAGTAGCTCAGCATGTGAGTGACTGGGATGTTTGTGGGGGCCTGACTGTGGGTTGGGGTGTCCAGGAGGACATAAGGGAAGGGAATAGGGGGATTAGGGATAGAGGAGGGTGGGGTTACCAACGTGCATTGTGGGAATGTGGGATTTAGAGAGCCCAGAGTGGATGGGTGTCGGTGGGTTGGATGACCCCACAGTTGTTGAAAAGGGGAACCTGGCAGGTTTGGGTGTAGCAGAGATTGAAGATGAGGAACCTCACACCCTGGGGATGGACTAAGGGAGTGGGGGGATGGGAAAGTGGGTTCCAGCAATGAAAAATGGGTTGGAGGCAATTAGGGGTGGGGCGCTGAGGACGGGGTTGGGGGGGAGGAGGAGGAAGGGGTGGTGGGGTGCTGAGAACGGGAAGGAGGATGTCAGGGGTGGGGCGAGAGGAGGAGGTCAGTGTCGGGGTGCTGAGGATGGAGGGGGAGGAGGAGGTCGGAGCGAAGGGAGAAGCAGGTAGAGTGTACCCTATGGGGGAGGGGATGCTGGGGGCTGAGGGATCCCCACAGATGGGGGTGGGGCTGGCGAGAGGGTCACAACAGATGGGGGGACACTGGGGAGCTGGTTGGGGGGGCTTGAAGGGGCTGCTGAGGCCCTACAGAAGGAGAAGAGGGGGCGGTGCTGGCAGGAGAGTCACAGCGGATGGGGGGGACAGTGGGGGGCAGGTTGGGGGAGGTTGAAGGCCCTGCAGCCCCAGGCTGCCGCTTGTGGGGCTGCTCCCAGGCAGCTTACCGCCCCCCACCGCTGCCCTCCAGGCCCAGCGGAGGGGGGGGTGAAGTCCTTTCACTCTGCTCTGCCTCTGCCCTGTGCCCCCCGCAGCCCGGCTCCCACGGGCCCGGGGCTGCTCCCGGGGCAGGGGCTGGGCCTGGCGCCTGGAACTGGGTGTCTGAGCCCCTGGTCCCCCAGTGTGGAGCCGCCTCTCCCCGTCCCGCCTCTGTGCTCCTCGGCCCGGCTGCCCCCGTGGCGCGGGGGGGCAGCGAAGCCTCGGGGCCAGGAACCAGGCCTCACCCCCAGGGCTGGCGTTAGACCAACCCCCAATCCCGACCCCGCAGTGCGAATCTCTGCCCTGGCTGGAGGCACCTGTTTAATGTTGGCTCAGCGGGCGGCGCTCCGGGTCTGCGGCGGGTCCTGCGCTGGCTCTGGGTCTGCGGCAGCAGGTCCCTCAGCGCCGCCGCAGATCGGGAGCGAGTGCAGGACCCGCCGCAGACTGGGAGCTCCGCCCGCTGAGCACCGCCCCGCAGGGTTTATACCGGGGGTTTTTATGTCTTCCCTGCCGGGGCCCCAGCGAGACTGTTCAAATTGGGTCCCCCCCTCCCTAAAGCCGGCCAGGCTCGCCACGCCCTCCGAGTCTGTCCCGCGCTCTCTCCACCAATCAGGGAGCGGGGAGGGGCGCGGCGAATTGACGAATTACGGCCCCTCCTCCAATACATGCCGCGTGTGAGAGGGAGAAATACGCTTCCCAGTGTGCTCCGGGAGGGGGCTTGTTGCCTGAGCAACTTTGCGTCACTTCCGCTCTGAGACGAGCCATGAACTACGACTCCCAGCCAGCCCCGGGGCGCTTCCGTCCTCTCGAGCCCAGGTGAGGGCAGGTCCCTGGGTAAACCTGACACCCCCCGAACTCCGCCCCCCGCCTCGCCCCCCAGAGAGCCCCGTCCCCCGTGCAGTGTGTTACCCTGCTCCACGTGGGAATGTGCCCCGCCGCTTCGCCCCTTTCACCCCCCGCACAAAGCAGCTGATCGGGGCGGGAGCGGGAGCGCGCGGGGGAGGGAGGCCGAGGACCTGGGGAGGGGGGCAGGTCAGTGCCGGGTCTGTCTTTGCCCGGTGACTTGGTACATTTCTCTGCACCGCGGGGATGTTCCCAGCTCCCCTTGTTCGCTGGGGCTTTAACCCCCCGTCTGGGTGTGAGCTGGTTTCTGGGTGTGTCCGATGAGCCTTGTAACCGGCTCCTTGTCACTCCCCGAACTCCCGCTGTGCCCGGCCACCCAGCCCCGTCCTCCTCCCTCGGGTGAGCCCGGCTTTAACCCCCCCTGCAGTGCCAGTGTCACCCGCAGACAAACCTGCCACTGAACCGAATTAATCCTCCTCATTCCCCGAGCTCCGCCCTCCCCCCAAAGCCCTGCCCCTGCCCCTTCCTCCTGGGGTCCTGCCCCCACACTGCCCCTACCCCCGACGTCCTGGCCTCACATCACCTGTTCCCCTAATCCCTGCCCCATTCCCCAAAGCCCTGCCCCTGCCCCCTCCTCCTGGGATCCTGCCCCCACACTGCCCCTACCCCCGACGTCCTGGCCTCACATCACCTGTTCCCCTAATCCCTGCCTCATTCCCCAAACCCCTGCCCCTGCCCCTTCCTCCAAGGCTCCGTCTTCGCATTGCTCCTTTTCCCCAATACGCCACCCTCACTCTGCCCCTTCCCCCAAATCCACACTCCTGCATTGTGCCTCCCCAATACACCCCTCCCCTGCACCCTTTCCCCAAGGTCCCACCCCCGCCCTCACATTGCCCCTTCTCCAGAGTTCCTGCCCTTGAGCTTCCCTTTCCCCCCGAGAGCCTGCCCCTACACCACCCATTCACCCGGGACCCCGCCCTCACATTGCCCTGAAACCCTGCCCCTGCACCGCCCCTTCCCCCTGAGATTCCGCCCCTACACCACCCATTCATCCGAGACCTTGTGCTCACATTGTCCTAAAACCCTGCCCCTGCACCACCTGTTCCCTCTAATCCCTTCCCCCGCATCGTCCCTTCCCCCGAGGTCCTGCCCCTTCCCCTAACCCCCATCTCTGCATCGTCCCTTCCCCCGAGGCCCTGCCCCTTCCCCTAACCCCCATCTCTGCATCGTCCCTCCCCCCGAGGCCCTGCCCCTTCCCCTAACCCCCATCTCTGCATCGTCCCTTCCCCCGAGGCCCTGCCCCTTCGCCTAACCCCCATCTCTCCATCGTCCCTTCCCCCGAGGTCCTGCCCCTTCCCCTAACCCCCATCTCTGCATCGTCCCTTCCCCCGAGACCCTGCCCCTTACCCTAACCCCCATCTCTGCATCGCCCCTTCCTCAAAGGTCCTGCCCTTGCACCACCCCTACCCCCAGTCCCCGCCCCTTACCCTGAGACCTCACCCCTGCATCGCCCCTTCCCCCAAGACCCCGCCCCTGCACTGCCCCTCCCCCAGTCCCAGCCCCCCCAGCCCCTTCCCTCTAGTCCCCGCCCCTTCACCACCCATTCCCCTGAATCGCCATCCCTGCATCACCCCTTTGCCTGAGACCCCATCTACATCCTTCCCCTTTGCCCCGAGACCCTGCCCTCACACTGCCTCCTCCCCGAAGTCCCCAAGGCCACACTACCCATTCTCCCGATTCCCTGCCCCCGCACCGCCCCTTCCCCTGAGACCCTGCCCCTGCACCACCCATTCACCTGAGACCCCGCCCTTACACCACCCATTCACCTGGGACCCTGCACTCACATTCCCCCGAGACCCTGCCCCTGCACCACTCATTCACCTGGGACCCCACCCTTACACCACCCATTCACCGGGACCCCCCCTCACATTCCTCTGAGACCTTGCCCTCCCACTGCTCCTTCTCCTAGGACCCTGCCCCTGCACCACCCATTCACCTGAGACCCCACCCTTACACCACCCATTCACCTGTGACCCTGCCCTCACATTCCCCTGAGACCCTGCCCTCCCACTGCTCCTTCTCCTGGGACCCCACCCCTGCACCACCCATTCACCTGAGACCCTGCCCTCACATTGCCCCGAGACCCCCCTGCACCACCCATTCACCTGAGACCCCGCCCTCACATTGCCCCGAGACCCCGCCCTCCCACTGCTCCTTCTCCTGGGACCCTGCCCCTGCACCACCCATTCACCTGAGACCCTGCCCTCGCATTCCCCTGAGACCATGCCCTCCTATTGCTCCTTCTCCTGGGACCCCGCCCCTGCACCACCCATTCACCTCAGACCCCACCCTTACACCACCCATTCACCTGGGACCCGCCCCCTCACATTCCCCTGAGACCCTGCCCTCCCACTGCTCCTTCTCCTGGGACCCCGCTCCTGCACTGCCCCTTCCCCTGAGGCCCCCCCTTGTACTACCCCTTGCCCCGAGGCGCCCCCCCCCTGCACCATCCAGTGACCCAGGAGCAGGCCAGACCTGGGAGTGAAGAGGCAGAAACATGCTTTGCTCTGCCACAGACTTCCTGGGTATCCTTGGGCACATCACTCAGCCTCTCTGGGCCTCAGTTCTCCCGTCTGGGAAATGGGGCTGGTGGTGCTTCCCATACTCGCACGAGCCTGGGAGGAGAATTACCCTGCGAATTAGGAAGATGCTCAGATCCTGGAGTAACGGGGGAGGGGCTCAGGGGGAGCACACCTCCTGACCCTGGCTGGGCGCCCCCGGTCCCTCGTAGCAGGGGGCTGTGCAGGAGGTTCTCCTTGCAACCATGAGTGGGTGTCTGGTGGATGCTGTCACCTCTGCCAGAGACCTCCTAGAATCTCACTAGCTTCCTCTGCATGCGGGGAGGGGCTCCTACTTTCTGACTTGGGGGGACATTCTGTGATGTCAGTGCCCGTGGGGAGAGGGGTTTGAATCACGAATCTGGATTGGCAGGGCAACCCCCTCCCCCAGTCAGATTCCGCTAGGGGGCTGGGCTGGGACCTCTAGGGAGGGAGACACAGGAAAAAACAGCTGCCACTATGGAACCCAGGAGTCCTGGCTCCCAGTCCCCCTGCTCTCACCTCTAGACCCACCTCTGCTCCCAGAGCCAGGGATAGAGCCCAACCCCCACCTGCTCTGACCATTAGACCCCACTCCTCTTTTAGGCTCGCTGCCTTTTCTATCCACGCAGCCCACCTGTCCATCCCTTTGCTGCAGGTTTCTGAGGTGTCACCCCTGATCTGCACTCCCTCAGTGCAACCCAAGACCTTTCCTCTCCCCAACCACATTTCCTCTCCCCCCTTGTGCTGGATCATCTGCTTGCCCCCCTGCCTCTTGCGGTGCGCTGTGCGGCATGGCTGGGGATTGTGCAATGGCCCAGCACCAGGCAAGGCAGAACGTAAATCACAGGCCCTGCCCTGCCTTGCCCTGCCCTGCCCTGCCACACCCCACCCCACCCCACCCCACCCCAACGGATCTGACTTCCAGGTGCATCAGTGCCCAGCGCCCTGCACCTGTGCCCTCCTGCCCCACAAGGGGTGAGCTGCAGTCCCCACCATGCTCTGCAGAGGGGAGAAGGGTCAAGCCAACCAGCCCATTTAGGATGGGGGAATGAACACCCTTTTTTCTGCACAGCCACTGACCATCAGCAGGATTCCTCCTTCTCCTCCCTCCTGTGCCTCGGTGCGACTAAATCTCTGCACCTAGACAGCCGGTCCATCTGCTGCACCTCAATCCCCCATGCCTGAGCCTCCCTGCCAAAGTCCTGCACCTGGTTCCATAGAATTAAGTCTCACATCTCACTGGGAACTCGACTTCTTGTGGCCAGAGAGTCTCGGCCCCTGTCAGTAGATGACCTGTCTGAGAAACACAGTGTCCGTCTTCTCTAAAGAAGTACTTGGAGAGGTTTTTCTTATGTCACCATGTGGCCTAATGGATAAAGCATCTGACTTTGGATCAGGTGATTGAGAGTTTGAGTCCCTTCATGGTTGTGCTTGTGCAGTTTTACTATTGTGCTGAAAGTCCTGCTTCCTTCAGGGCTGGAATCGTTTCGTCGCTCAGGCCAATGCTCTGGCTTCAGCTAGAGCCCCGGGAAGGAGTCGGGTGTTGGACATCCCAAAGGCTGAGACATGAGTCCCAAGTACTTCCAGTCTAGCCTTTGCTGTTCCTGACTTGCCAAAGAAACTGGGCAGCTGCCTGGGCTGGCGTGTAGAGCAGTTTCCCTCTTCCAAATATGCGCCTGTCCCTGTACTTGAGGGGGCTTGGTAAATAGCACCTTGGGAGCCTGGGTGTTTCTCTGCTTCTCGCCAGCTGGGGAAAAGCCTTTTGGGGTAAAATCTCCTGCCCCACTGCAAAAGTGAGCATTGTGAGTGGGAACAGACAGAGACCACATCAGGGGGCTGGCCCTGCTTTCCTACCTTCTTCTGATGTTGGCCACAGAGCATCACCAGCCGCCTCGCCTGCTGGTCTGCGGGTGGCCTTCAGTGGGTGTTTGGCATGGCAGGGAGCAGGCTGGCTAGGGGTCTTTGTCGCTGTCTGCTGGCCACACATAGGCATGGTCCTCCCCTCTCCTGAACAGCCAGAGTTAGTCTGTGCTTGAAAGCAGGGACACAGAAGATTCAAAACAGGAGGGTGAGAAAGACTGCGAAAGGACCTATGAAGACAGCACACACTACAGGGACATTGCCTGGTGAAAGGATGTGGAGACACCAAGTTGCCCCATTTTTCCTGGTACCCTACACAGCTGCGTACTGCTCCGGCGGCCAGCCCGATCCCCCGGCTGGCTGAGACGGCCAGGAAAGCTGCTCCTGCTCCGCCTGTTCCCCAAAGCCCCAACTCCTGCTCTGCCCCCATGCTGCCTCTCCCCACCCCTGCTCCACTCCATTCCCACCCACTCCTCCCCTTCCCCTTAGCTGCATCCCGGTGGACTGCAGAAGGGATCAGTCTCATCCTGCACTCACCGGGCGCCGGGAAGTGGAACGACCTGGCCCCAGCCTGCTCTGCTCCACCAGCTCCCTGCTGCGGCGCTGGTGAGTGCTGGGGGGCGTTTCCCCCCACCGCCCAAGTTCCAAGGCTGGGAGCAGAGTGCAGCAGGCTGGGGCTGGATCACTCCACTTCCCACTGCCCCATGAGTGTGGGGTCTGGCCTGTCCTGCAATTACCGGGCGGCGGGAAGTGGAGTGACCTGGCCCCAGCCTGCTCCGCTCTGCCAGCTCGGACTGGGGGACGGGGTGTTGTGTAGGGCACCAAAATGTCTAGGGACAACCCTGAATAGATTTTTCCACAGGGACCGATGGCTGTTAGAATAGAGCTATTCAGGCTGCTTGTACAGGCCTAGACTTTAAGAACTTAGGTGTATTTTTATCACTCAGCTAGTGACAGGGGTATAAAACAAAGAACCAAAGTCCCAGTCTGCCTGTCTGTGCCTTCTCTCCCTAGGAGAGTCTGAGCCCTTGTTCGTAGGTGTCATAAACAGATAGTTAAGGGTTAATGTCTTTTTTACCTGTAAAGGGTTAAGAAGCTCCATAAAGCTGGCTGACACCTGCCCAGAGGATCAATGGGGGACAGATATTTTCAAATCTTGGTGGAGGGAAGTCTTTGTTTGTGCTCTTTGTTTTGGGGGTTGTTCGCTCTTGGGACTAAGAGGGACCAGACGTCCATCCAGGCTCTCCAAATCTTTCTGAATCAGCCTCTCATGTTTCAAACTTGTAAGTAATTAGCCAGGCAAGGCATGTTAGTCTTATTTTTGTTTTCTCAACTTGTAAATGATCCTTGTTTGCTGAGAGGATTTTACCTCTGCTTGCTGTAACTTTGAACCTAAGGCTAGAGGGGTTTCCTCTGGGCTATATAATTCTGAAAAGTATTTTCCATCCTGATTTTACAGAGATGATTTTTATCTTTCTTTGTTTAATTAAAAGTTTTTTCTTTTAAGAACCTGATTGATTTTTCCTTGTTTTAAGATCCAGGGGGATTGGGTCTGGACTCACCAGAAATTGGTAGGGGAAAAGAAGTGGGGATGGTTAATTTCTCCTTGTTTTAAGATCCAAGGGGTTTGGATCTGTGTTCACCAGGGAATTGGTGACGCCTCTCAAGGCTGCCCAGGGAGGGGAATGTTTTGGGGGGACAGGGAGTGATCCAGACACTAACTTCTGGATGGTGGCAGTGTTACCATATCTAAGCTAGTAATTAAGCTTAGAAGGGTCCATGCAGGTCCTCCACATCTGTATCCTAAAGTTCAGAGTGGGGAAAAAACCTTGACAGTAGGTTAAGGCCTTTGGCTAAGCAGCAGGGGCAGCCATACACTGGGAAGTGAACGGTCACATCCTCACCTCCCAAACCCGTCACACTGAACTAAGGTGGGGTTGGGCTGTTAGGAAGATGATCCTGTCCCAATAGTGTCCATCACCACCAGATAAAGAAACAGATCTTAAGGGAGCATCCGGTCTGGCAAGAAATCTCATCTCAATGGTTGTGGTTGTGAAACCGTCATTTCTGTAGAGTTTATCTTTATGGCCCCTGCTTTTCTGTTGTCAATCTGTCTGGTCCTCTAATTCTTTCTGTCTGCTGCAGAATTAATTTTACTGGGTGTAAGTTAATTAGGGAAGTGAGATGTAATTGGTTAGAGAATTCTGTTACAATAGGTTAGAATTGGTTAATTACATTTCAGTAAAATAATTGGTTAAGGTCTCGCTGAGAATATTACCGTATAAACTGGGGTCAAACAGGCAGTGGGCGTGGAAATTGGAATCATGCTTGCTAACGGGGGGATGGGAATAGGGAACGGGGAACAGGGACACAGGCAAGGCTCTGGAGTGTCGGAGCTGGGAAGGGGGACGTGAGGTAAACACTCTGCAGTGTCAGAGCTCATAGACTCATAGACTTTAAGGTCAGAAGGGACCATTATCATCGTCTAGTCCGACCTCCTGCACAACGCAGGCCAAAGACTCTCACCCACCCACTCCTGTAACAAATCCCTGACCTATGTCTGAGCTACTGAAGTCCTCAACTCATTGTTTAAAGACTTCAAGGTGCAGAGAATCCTCCAGCAAGTGACCCATGCCCGACGCTGCAGAGAAAGGTGAAAACCCCCCAGGGTCTCTGCCAATCTGCCCTGGAGGAAAATTCCTTCCTGACCCCAAATATGGTGATCAGCTAAACCCTGAGCATGTGGGCAAGACTCATCAGCCAGACACCCAGGAAAGAATTGTCTGTAGGGATGTGGGGTAAACGCTCTGTGGTGTCAGAGCTGGGTAGGGAACACTGGGGAACGGACTCTGTCCGTGTATAGAGATCAGCCTGACTGGTGTGAAGGGCGTTGGAATCTGCTTGCTTGGAAACTAACCCCAGTAAACATCCTTCTGTCTGCGCCTCGGACTTCTGGTCTTTTGCTGCTTGCTGTCTGTGTGACAAGAGCCAGGGAAGCGGGCAGGGGAAGGGAAAGCCCTCTAACAATGACTCCTTGCTCCTCTCCCTCCAGGCTCAGGGGTCAAGGATGGGCAGGACTCCAGGCTCTGCTTGAGGGATCCTGGCACAGGGGCTAGTGCGGGAGACAGGATTGTAGATTCTGACCTGCACTCTGGAGAAGAGGTAATAAGTGAAGGAGTATTTTTGATTCTTACGTTGCTTCAATGTCCCCAGGGCTAGAATTCTACATTCCATAGGGCCAAATGAGGGGGTGAAGCCATTTGGCTAATGAAAACCAGTGATCCAGGGGAGGTTTGCACTCACAACCTCAGCACTGCCCTATAAGTACTGTGTGCTAATCAATTGTGCCACTGGAGCACCTGTTAATTCCTAGTCTCTCAGTCCCCTAGGTTGATAAAGGCAAGGAGTGACCCCAAAACATTCTCAGTGGGGTTAGAAGCTGGTATCAACAAGTGCTGTACTTGGTGGGGTGGATTCTTCTTAAGGCTTCCAGGCACCATTTGACCCTTTTGTTCGTCCCTGTGTAATAACAGAGCTGACTGAGACTCACTGTAGAGTCTTGCTGCAGACCAACAGATCTGAAATCACTGATCACCAGGTCTTAGCATTCGTCCTGCTTTGGGACAGCGTCTCTCATCCAACGAACTGCCCAGTCTGCGCTAGCAGTGAGGCTCCC
Source organism: Gopherus flavomarginatus (assembly GCF_025201925.1). Taxonomy (NCBI): domain Eukaryota; kingdom Metazoa; phylum Chordata; order Testudines; family Testudinidae; genus Gopherus; species Gopherus flavomarginatus. Next base: position 11,302,039 of record NC_066632.1, on the reverse strand, counting down.
TCACTAACTGCTGAAATCAGGGAGAGCTGTGTGAAGTGCTGGGACCCAGGGGTGCCTGAACAGGGGTGAACAACACCCCAGGAATTTTAAAAATGGGAGGGCTCTGCCTTGCCACTTTGTAATGACCGTAAGAGTGAGTAAGGGTGGGGAGGGGTCCGAGAGCAGTGAGCGGGAGGAGGGGTCTTGGGGGAAGAGGCAGGGTAGGAGTGGAGGTTAGCTGGGGGGTGTGTGGGGAGAGGGTTGCCCGCAGCAAGTAATGGGGGTGGGGGCATGCAGGGGAACTGCTCCCTGTCCCAGCTCACCTCTGCTCCGTCTTCTCCCCTGAGCACGCTGCCCCCGCTCTAATTCTCCTCCCCTCCCAGGCTTGCCGCACTAAACAGCTGATTAGCACCGCAAGTTTGGGAGGCGGGAGAAGTGGAGCGGCACCAGCGTGCCCAGAGGAGAAGGCAGAGGGGAGGTGAGCTGGGTTGGGGAGCTGCTGCAGGGGGGGCTGCCTGGCTCTTTGCCATGGCCCCCGCCCCTGCTCCCCCCCGCCCCTCCGCCCCTGTACTCACTGCATGGTCCACTCCTCTGGCTCCCAGCCATGCTGCCGGCGAGTGCTGTGGGGCAGTTCCCCTCTCTCCCCAAACTTGGGAGCCAGGGGAGCAGAGCAGGCTGAGGCCCCAGGCCTGTGTGTGGGGACGCAGAGGAGGGCTGGTCCCAGGCCTCTGTGGGTGACAGGGGGTTGGCTACTTCCTGCAGGAAGTGGAGTGACCCGGCCCCAGCCTGCTATTGAACAATCCCCAGCCATGCCGCACAGCGTGCCCCGAGAGGGAGTGGGGGGCCAAGCAGATGATCGAGCACGAGGGGGTCATTCTCATTGGTAGCTGTCTCGTGGCAGTGAGTTCAACAGGCTTTGGCACATGCTGTGTAGGGCAGGAGGTCCTTGTATTTGGAGCAGTGGGAGTGAACTGCGTGCAGTTGTGTCTCTGAGCACAACTGTGAATGTTATGGTGTGTGTGAGGGGTTATTGTGAGTGTGGCTGGGGGTGTGAATGTTTCTCTTTCTGAGGGTTGGACTAAAATGTCCCTCTGGGTGTGTTGTATGTGAGTATTCTTGGGATTGTGTGAGTCCCTTTGTGTGTGTGTGTGTGTGTCCCTTGCTGCAGAATACAAAATCCTGCAAAGACATTTCCTACAGGTTAGCCTAGCAACACACTGATACAGTGTCACAGATGCATACACACACAGAGCAGGGCTCAGCAGAAGGCAGCAGGGACACACACGTCTCCCCTGGGCCAGCTTGGACAATTGTCCATCACTACTCGGCACAGTGCTGGTGCCCCCACACGAGGGTGGGCAGTGACCGGGGAGAGAGGGCAGATGTGCTGGATCTTTAAAAGCAGCAAAGAGTCCTGTGGCACCTTATAGACCAACAGACGTATTGGAGCATGAGCTTTCGTGTGTGAATTCCCACTTCGTCGGCTAGATTCAGAAGGAAGCACTTTGGGAAAATCAATCAAGGCCCTTAGCAGAGCTGGGACACAGACCCAGTGACCCCTGCACCACCCTGGGAGGGCAGTGGGGTTTAGTGGTCAGAGCAGGGAGGGGCTGGACACCAGGACCCCTGGGTTCTATCCTTGGCTCTGGAAGTGGAAGGGGTCTAGAACAGGGGGACTCGGATCCAGGACTCCTGGGTTCCATAGGGGAGACTGTTTTTCCCTTTGCTTCCCTCCCTCGAGAGCCCAGCCCAGCCCCCTAGTGGAGACTGAGCAGGAGTCGGGGGAGTTGTTCTCCCAATCTGGAGTTATGATTCAAACTCCTCCCCCAGAGAATGTGACATCACAGAATCTGCCCCCCGAACACAGAAAAAACCAGTGGGGTTAGGAGGGTTCTAGCTGCAGACGCCCCTTGTCATTGCAAAAAGCCCCCAAACCTACTTGCACCCACAAAACACCCTCTCAGGCTATACACCCCCTGCTAGAACAGGACCTCTTGCTCCCACCCATTTTCTGATCACCACAAGCTGCTCCCAGCCAGGCACCACACCCCATTCACACACCTTTTGTCACTACGTAGCTCAGTGGCAATCACTGCCCCGAAGTGACTCCGGTGCAGGCACTCCCCACACGAACTCCCCACACCGGATTCTGTCCACACACAGAGAATTCTCTCTGCCCGGCTCCTTCGGTTCATCTCGCTACTCCCAGTACTGCCGCCAGACACTGCTCATCTGCATAACCCCGCCCACGGACACGTGACACCTTCTCTCCTGCTGGTTTCAAGGGAGTGAGTAGCCCTTGGGGAGTGAGCTGGTCACAGCACGTCACAGCCCCAGCCAGGCCGGCTCCAGGCACCAGCTCAGCAAGCAGGTGCTTGGGGCTGCCAAGGGGAAGGGGCGGCATGTCCGGCTCTTTGGCAGCAATTCGGCAGCAGGTCGCTCGGTCCCTCTCGGAGGGAAGTAGCTGCCACCAAATTGCCATCGACGAATAAGGCAGTGCAATGGAGCAGCCGCCGATTGCGATCGTGGGTTGTTTTTTTTTTCCCCGCCGCTTGGGGTGGCAAAAACCCAGCCCTGGCCCCAGCACGTCACAGCCCCAGCACACATCATAGCACGTCACAGCCTGGGGCAGGGAGATATTGGGGGAGGGGATGAGGGGAGAATGGGGGACGGAGAGACCCAGCCTTATAGACCCATAGGGGCAGGGAGATATTGGGAGAGGGGATGAAGGGAGGGAGAGACCCAGCCCCATAGACCCATAGGGGCAGGAGATATTGGGGTCAGGAGTAGAGGAGAGGAGGTTGGCAGAGACCCAGCCTGGAGTGCAGGGAAAATGAGGTGGGGTGGAGGGAGGTGGGGAACAGAAGATACATGTGTGGAGTGGTGAAATGTTGGTCCAGGGAAACTGAGTCTCTCCCAGGACATGCTGTGCAGGGGGGAGCACAGGGGCAGAAAGAGAGACCCAGACCCACAGAGCGCAGGAGGGATATTGGGGGCAGGGGATGGATGGAGGGATGAGAGACCCAGGGCCATAGAACTCCCATGGCTCCCAAGTTTGGGGGGAGGGGGGAACCACCCCACAGCACTTGCTGGCTGCATGGCTGGGAACCAGGGGAGTGGACCAGGCTGGGGCTGGGTCACTCTATTTACCATGCAGTGAGTGCAGGGGCAGGAGGGCGGGACTGGGGCGGAGCAGGGGCAGGGGCCATGTGGAAGAGCCAGGCAGCCCCTCCTGCAGCATCTCCCAGCCCCAGCTCCCCACTGCTCTGCCTTCTCCCCTGAGCACGCCGGCACTGCTCCACTTCTCCTGCCTCCCAGGCTTGCGGTGCCAATCAGCTGTTTAGTGCGACAAGCATAGGAGGGGAGGAGAATTAGAGCGGGGGCAGCGTGCTCAGGGGAGAAAACAGAGCAGAGGTGAGCTGGGACAGGAAGCGGTTCCTCTGCACGCCCCCGCCCTTGTTACTTGCTGCGGGAAGCCCTCTCCCCGCACGCCCCCAAGCCCCCTCCCCAGCTTACCTCCTCTCCACTGCCTCATCTGAGTGTGGCTTTTGGTTCCCCCAACCACTTGGCACCCTAGGCAGCTGACTAGTTCGCCTAGTGGTTGCACCGGTCCTGGACACTGCCTATCAGCAGGATTCCTCCTCCTCCTCCTCAGTAAGATTAAATCTCCGCAGCTAGACAGCTGGTGCATCTGCTGCACCACAGTCCCCCATGCCTGAGCCTCCCTGCCAAAGCCCTGCACCCGGCTCCAGAGAATTAAGTCTCACATCTCACTGGGAACTCGACTTCTTGTGCTCAGAGAGTCTCTGCCCCCCTCAGTAGCTGACCTGGGTAACACAGCGTCTGCAAAAGCAACAAAGAGTCGTGTGGCACTTTATAGACTAACAGACATATTGGAGCATGAGCTTTCGTGGGTGAATCCCCACTTCGTTGGATGCATCAGTGTTTGCCTTTTCCAAAGAAGTGCTTGGAGTGCCTTTTTTTATGTGACCCCGTGGCCTAATGGATAAGGCATCTGATTTCGGATCAGGGGATTGAGAGTTTGAGTCCCTTTGTGGTTGTGCTTGTGCAGCTTTACCTTTGGGCTAAAAGTTCTGCTCCCTTCATGGCTGAAACCTCTTCTTGGCTGCTCAGGCCAATGCTCTGGCTTCAGCTAGAGCCCTGGGAAGGAGTTGGGGGGAATGAGCATCACAAAGGCTGGGGCAGGAGCCGCAGGTGCTTCCAGTGTAGCCTTTGCCCTTCCTGACTTGCCAAAGAAAATGGGCGGCTGCCCAGGGCTAGTGTGTAGAGCAGTTTCCCTCTTCCAAATGTGCGCCAGTCTCTGTGTTTGAGGTGGTTTGCTACATGGAGCCTGGGTGTTTCTCTGCTTCTCGCCAGCTGGAGAAAAGCCTCTTGGGGTAAAATCTCCTGCCCCATGGCAAAATTGAGCACCTTGAGTGGGAATGGCAAGAGGCCCCACCAGGGGGGCTGGCCCTGCTTTCCTACCCTCTTCGATAACGGCCACAGAGCATCAGCAGCTGCCACGCATGCTGGTCTGTGGGTGGCCTTCAGTGGGTGTTTGGCATGGCAGGGAGCAGGCTGGCTGAGTGTTTTTGTGCCTGTCTGAAGGCCACACATAGGCATGGTCCTGCCCTCCTCTTGCCCTGTCCTCGGTTGTTGTGTGGCTTTTAAGCCTTCCCTTGGAGCTGTCAGCACCAGCTGCCCAGAGGAGGAGAGGTGTGTGGGGTCACTTTTACAGATGCCCCTTCCTTGGTACTGCTCTTCCTCAGCTGCACAGAAGAGTTTTCATCCCCAACCCCTGCTTAGCAGCCCTCTGGCACCATTCCTGAGGCTGCCCTGCCTCACTTTCTTCCCACAATGTTGGGAAAGTCAGCTCTCATCATTAAAGGTCAGATGGGCCAACTAGGGGCAAGTAAGCCCCTTCTGTGTTTTCCTACTGCAGATCCCAAGGTCAGGAACTCACCTTGGGTGGAGGCACTGCTGTGCTCCCAGAGGGCAAGCCATCTCTGCACAAAGCATAATGACAGGGCCTGCCAAAGACCAGGATTAAAATAAGGAACTTTAGATCTTCAGTCTAACGCTCTCCCAACTGAGCTACTTTGGCAGTTGCATGACAGTATTTTGGCCTGTTGCTTCTCTATCTGGGATGTTTTTGTCAGCAGTCGCACAAAAAAAGGACAGGAAAAGAATGGCTGCTTCACACCCCCACTGGAGGAACCCGACGCCCTTAGCTGTGGTGAGTAAGAAGTGTCTGTTAGTTGACAGGGCCTGTCCCCCAGGAGCTGGAACAGTAGCTGCCACCTCACCCTTGGCTCCAGGCTGTGAGAAATGCTCATTGCCTGGCTGCATGGGCGGATGTTGCTCCGTGCTCTGGAGAGCGTCTGTATAGGTCTTTCAACCCCCTGTCTTCAATGAGACAGTCTGGTAAGGTCTCAAGTGTCCCCTCCGGCCTGGCAGCTGAGAATCTGTGCAGACATCAACCCCCCTGCCATCCCCAGAGCCAGCAGCAGCGCAAGGCCCCCCCAGCACCATAGGGGCACTCAATGCATTTGCTGTGGGGAAATGGCTCCTTAGTGTCCAGCTGCTAGAGTGAGAGTCAGGAGAGAGCAGTGTCTGGCTCACCTTGGGGGAGAGAAGAGACCTGATGAGTGCGGATCTCCCTCAGCCTCCCCCGCAATGCTGGTCAGTTGTATTGTCACTGTGATAGTCAGTGCTTCCCTTCAGGGCCGGCCCTAGAGGGGTCCGGGGCAAATCCCATGGAGTCACTGACTTGGCTCCTTTCACCCACTAGAGAGAGGAGCAGAACCAGGGTTATGGCTGATCTATGGGGCACTAGGTGAGTGGCAGAGGCTACAGGCACTGAGAGTTTGCCTGACACCTCAGGGACACAGGGGGAGGTGGTGTCCCAGGCATCTCTATGAAAGGAGCAGAAGAGGATTTACTTGGGGTGGGGAGAGACTTGAGAGTGTCTCAGGGGGTTGTACACAGGGAATTGCTCGGATAAGATACTGGCTAAAACACAGGCCTCGCTGTGAACAAGATTTGAACCTGCGCAGAGGAACCCTATTGGATTTCAACTCCAACACTTTAACCACTCAGCCATCACAGCTGAAATGTAAAAGTGCCCCAATGCCAGAGAAACTGGTAAACAATCACAATGACCAGGTGTGAAGTCATCTGAACTACAGAATTCCCACTGCAAACCTGGCTCCCAAAGCACAGGGGGGATTTGGGTTTGTTCTCTTTGCTTAGCCATGTGCAGTCGCACAGAGAGAGCGTTTAAAAGTCTCCCCTCCCACAGAGCGGGAATAGGAAATTATTCTCAACTTGAAGCCTGATGCGAATGAGGATGTCCGGACCACAGGGCTAGGGACTGACCTTTGCTATAGAAACCAGTGACACACGGAACCAGGCTAAGGAAAATGTTTCCTGGAGTCAATAACTGGATTAGCAGCAGTACTGTGCAGAGAAATTTCTCACAAGAGGAGACAGCGCATTGGTGGTTTGGTAGCAGAAGTCACAGCTACAGCAGGGGAGGTCTAGCTTTGGTTTCTGGCCAACAGAGGAAGGAGTTTTATTATCTCCAAATTTCAGTAGAAAAATTCAGACCCAAACTGTGTGTGGTGAGAGTTTCTCTGGTTTCGTTTGTTTTTCTCATTTGAAATGTCCTTGATCATTTTTCTGGGAAAACAATTTGGACAAGGCAAAGGAAGAGTTAGAACAATTACAAATCTCCATGGGAGTAAAGAGGGTCTCTCAGCACCAGGGGAGGGGTGGAGATTTTCATGGAAGGGAGTTGAGGAGATAAATGAGAGGCTTTTGCTCCAGCAAAGGGAGCGGCTTGGGAGTTTCATTTTTACCAAGTGAATCCCCCCCCCACACACACACACACACACTGCTTCCCTGCTGCTGCTACCCCAGCTGAAATCTCACTGACACCCCCAGCATGTGACCTACAGCTTTCTCCTGACAAAGCCCTTATCTATCAGAGACAAAATCCCCTCATCTGCCCCTTCTCCCAGCTCAGCCCTCTGCCCCCAGAGCCCAGGACAACCCTGACCTAGCCATGCCGGGGGGTTGGGCTTAATCTTCAAGGTCGAGCGCAAAATCTTCAGCCGGGGATGTTTCGCTCCCTTCCCACCTCGGCCCAAGCGGCAAGGGAGAAATGGATGAGACACGCCAGCTGGAAGACACCTCTCTCCCACTTCTCTATAGCCTTCTGTGACGTTATTAATATGAACTGGGACCGTAGGGATCATTGTTGCCACCACTGTTATATATGTGCAGCAAATATTGTGCAAAGGTTGTCGTGTGAGCTGTCTATGACAAGGTTAAGATTTGCTGGTTATAATTTTGCTGGCTGTGCGTTCCATTTTTGTATTTGAAGTAATGAATATGGGCTATGTACTTGTATCTCAAATGTATTTGATTCCAAGTAGCCTCAGTGTCATCAGCCCCCATGTCCTTCAGGAGTCCATAGCAAAGAGACCCCTCCACCCAGAATCCTGGACTCCCTGGGAGGTGCCTCCCACACTCCCCCTCAACCCAATGGGGCATCAAGGAATAAAGTGGCAGCATCTGGCGTCAGTGGGGTTCAGTGGCTCAGGCCAGACACCTGAGCTGGGGACCCACCCCCATAGCACTGCTCAGGGCCTGGGCCTGGAGTGTTCACAGCCCCTTCCTTACCCCTCCGAGCCCAGCCAGGCTCCTCACCTGGAATAAAGCAGAAGCGTCTGTCGGCCTCGCTGCTGTCCAAGTTCCAGGGGCTGCTGTTGTCCCACAGGAAGCGGGCCGAGCTGCTGGGGCTGGGAGAGGGATCCTCCACCTCCTGCCCTGGGAAGGCTGGAAGGTCCCCACTAACCGGGCAGGGCGATGCCTCCTGCTGGAAATCGGGGCTGGGCTCCTGGGGCTGCTGCTGCCGACACAACAAGCCTCGGAACCACCCTGCCCGGTTCTGCACCAGGGCTGGGTCCTGCTTGCCCAGCTGCATCCTGGCCCAGCTCCATTTTGGCCTTGATGGTGCCTCTCCCAGCTCAGCGCCTGCACCGGGAGCAGGTTTCCTTTTCCAGAAGGCTGGGCACTTCCACCTCCTGGCCCGGCCGCGATCTCCTTCCCCGCCATTGGGGACGGTTGGGCCGCTCGGCTCCTGGGGAAGATGGCAGCTGCTTTCCACAGGCTCTGGGGCCGCCTGCAGAGCCTTCTTCCTGAACATCCTCAGGAGCCTGGCCATCCTGGAACCGAGCGGGTAGCAGATGTGAGTCTGGGTTCAAGGCAGCCTCTCACTAACCAACTTGTTTGGTCTCTCCCCATCCCTGCCCCAGCCAGAGTAGCTCCTCCTCCCCCCACGGGGGTGCAGGGAGTCTAAGCTACACACACTGGCAGGAGTTCATTGCATGATCTGCTCCCCCTCAACCTTCCCCCTCGTCATCCCTGGGGCTGCAAGAACCGGGGAGTCTAGTCCTTTTCGAGCACTGGGGTCAGTCACAAAGACCACTGGTCACTTTGGACAAGCAGCTCCCTCCTGCCAGCCCAGGACACACTCACACTTCCTCCCACCCATTCTCCACCCAGGCTAGAGAAGGAACAGAACTCAGGAGTCAAGACTTCTCCTGGGAAACCATTCCCCACTTCAAAGTCCCTAGACATAGCAAGGCCAGGGCCCCTTCGTTTCCCATTGATTTCCATGCTCAGCAGCTCCCCGGGTCCGGCCCAGCTCAGAGACTCTCAGCCTGTGGAACAGTCTCCCACAAGGGAAGGGCTGGGAGCCCCATTGCTGGGACCTTGCCAAACACGCTGGAGACGGCTCTGGAGAAGCCCCTCCCCAGTCTGAGAGTGAGGGGCTTCTGGGGGCTGTTTGCAAAACTAATGTCCTTTGGGAGAGATTCTCTCCCCCTCTTTCTGTCTCTCCCCAGACAGACAGGGGATGCCACCATGGAGCCCTAATGCCACTCACTTGCTCTGGTGATGAAGCGATGGATGGAGGATGTTCAATGTCATCCCTCGCCCTTCTCCTCACTCTCCAAGCCCAAGACAGGCTGGAGAGGAGGGTGGTGACCTGAGGAGTTACCCTGCCCAGCCAGCAGGCAGGGTGATGACACTGGGCGATCAGCTGGCTGTGAAAACAAGAGTCTGTCTTATTGCCAGGGAAAGGAGAAACTTGGCCAGCAGCAGGGGGTGCAGAACATCACCCTAGTGCAGGGGTGACAGCGCCTCCGGGATTCTGAAATCTCAGCACTTTACACACCTTCCTGGAGCCTCCCAACCCCCCTGGGCTGTCAGAACTGCAACCCCAACCCTACTGATGAGAAACAAACCTGGGGAGGGGAAGCTACTGACTCAGGGTCACACCAAGTGTCAGAAGTATAGATGGGACCCAGCAGTCCTTCTTTCCAGGCCCCTTTGCTAACCACTGCTGCACACTCCCTCCCACAGCTGGCAATTACAAGCAGGCCCTCATGGCCGCTCCCCCTGCCTATGAGAGGGAGTGTGCTCCGCTGGAGACACTGGACCAGGGGACTGGGAGTCAGGACTCCTGAGTTCCATTGATGGGATTTCTTACTTTCCCGCTATTGAAAAGTGCTGGGAATCTCCCAGACAAAGCTGCTCTGACAGTGCTAATCAGCATCTGACCATTCAAGGACGGAGCGCACTGCCCAGGAGGAGGAGTGTTTGGCTCTGGGGTTTCACTTCATCCCAGTCTAAAGAGAGGGGTCCAGCCATGGAGTTTGGCTCAAGAAGACCAATTCTCCAGTTTGTTAAGGGCATTTTGAATTCCAGTAATGTGATATAAAGTGCTTGGTGTCATTTGCAAATTTTAGAAGCATGCTCTCCACTCCATTTTCCAAATCAGTAATGAAAATATTGAATAGTACCAGACCCCGGACTGATCCCTGCCAGACCCAACAGGTACATCCTCTCTGTTGGACAGCCAGATATGGAGAAGGGCTCTTGGAGTCTGGGCTTTCAACCAGCTCTGCACCCACATCACACTGATTGCATCTAGACCACATTTCCCTGGTTTGCTTGTGAGACTGTCCTACGGGACTGTGTCAAAAGCCTTAGTAACACCAAGCTAGATCCCATCTACTGTCTACCCACCTTCACTAGGCCCGGAACCCTGCCGAAGAAGGAAAGAGGATTGGTTTGGAATGATTTGTTCTTGACAAATCCATGCTCACTAGTCCTAAGAACCAAACTATCCTGTTGGTGCTGCTGACAAACTGATAGTTTAAGAATGTACTCCAGTATCTCTCCAGCTATGGAAGTGAGGCGAGCTAGTAAGTCTCAGAGTTCTCTTTGTTCCCTTTTAAAGATAGGTCCTGTCTTATTGAAGGGTGGTAAGATGTTCTTCTTCAGGGATCTCAGACGAGAACTGGAGCACAACACCTGGTTTGTTAAGGCCACAAAAACAGAGGCAGGAACCTCTTCTCTCCTCCTGGCAAAGAACCCCAGGTACCTGAGAGATAGGGACACACATCCATGAATGGGCTTTAAAAAAGGCAGTGGTTAAAAAGTTTTGCCCCAACCATTTCTTGTTTCCACAGACTAGACATTTTAGCAAACTTCAGAATTCCTTGGTGCTAAACACTGGGAAACTCCCCTTTCTCCTTCACAGAGGGTTTGAACGCCCCTTATATCACCCAGGCTAAGGACTTCCCAGAGTTCAAGAACTGTCCCTGTTCCCATTGGACAGATGGGGAGAAGCCTGAGATCCAGAGAAGGGAAGTGACCTACCCAAGGGCCTACACAGCAAGGCGGTGGCAGAGCCAGAAAGAGAAGCCACAGGTCCTGACTCCTGTTCTAACAACCAGGAAACCTCCATTCCCCAGAGGCAGGGATAGAGCTCAGGAATTGAGATGGTGGAGAAATTTAATTGAAACCATTTCTATCAGAAAATTCCATTCAGACTAAACCACTTTCTTTCTTGAAATCAAAATAAATGGGATGAAAGTTCTTTGCAAAAATATTTTGTTGCAAAACAAAAGCATCTCCTGTTTGTCATAGTGTGTTAAATTGCCTCATTGCACACAAAGAGGAGACACTTAGATTACAAACATGAGATAAGATGCTTCACTCTGAGCTAAGTAGTTGCTGCTCTTAAAAATTTCATAATAAAAATAATACAAATAAAAGAGACTATCTCAGCTAGTCTATTATGTCATAATTTGCTCTGAGCAAAGGTAATAGGACACCTCATATTGTGCACTACCCCTAGTGACACTCTCCAATGGATCCCCATCCTCCAACCACCGAGAGGTAGGTAGAAGCGGATCCTTATTATCCGTACTTGAAAGAGGGAGAAGTTAAGGCTGAAAAAGGAGAATTGACTTGTCTTAGGTCACACAGCCAGCCAGTGGCAGAGTTGGGAATAGGACCCAAGAGCCCTGATTTTCAAACTAACCATCAGATCTTGAATTTCAAACACTGACTGACTTTAGTAAAGTGTTCTCAAATGAGCTGCAGACCAACACTGCACAGTAATTGTTCAACAAGTATTGTAGGAGAACTGCAATGTTAGAGAGAATCATGAACTATTCAAAGACTATTAATGCACTGAAGCAGCAGAATTCATCAAACATATAACTGGTTCTGACTTATTTCCTTGGTCTTCAAAGAGAGCAACAAGGACCTGAGTCTCCTCCCTGTCAATAACCCCCTGCTCAGCCAATCAGGGTAGAGACTGAGAACAGGAGGCCGAGGGTTTTCACCAGAGAGCCCAAAGGATGGCCCAAGTCACCAGTGGGGATCACTGCCCGAGCACTATTTCAGCTCCACATTTCTGGGTGGACCTCCCACAGTGTGTGCTGCCGAGCACTCCCCCGCAACACACACACACACACACACACCGCTCCTGGTGTTGGGAGGGGAACAGGTGAAAGGACAAAAGAAGAAAGAGACAAAGAGAAAGGAGGGAGGGAGGGATGGAGGAAAAGGTGAAACAAAAAGGACAAACCCTAATGTCCCAGTGATTCTAAAGGACAAAATCCCAGGTGCAGAATAAAATTCTGCATCCTTAAACGTGTATTTTCCATGCCTAGATTTCAACTATCAACAGAGAGATCAGACTGAACAGGTTTCAAACCTCGAGGAGGCTCTTACCTTCTAAACAGGGACATCTGTTTTCTAGTAAAATCACAAAAAGGGAAGGAGAAAACTCAAAAGAGGTTCCTCCTGGTGCTCACGTCCATGAACCTGAATACTCTCTCAGTCCTCAAACAGAGACCTGGAGAAGGAGACTTGCTGAAGCAAAGCCGCAGAGGTCTCTGAGGTTTCCCCGGCCCTTCGCCCCTGTCCTACCTGGCTGATGTTGCATCTTTCTGTGAGGTCACCACCTCCCCACTACCTTTGACCAATAGTGTGAGGTCCTGCAAAAGGCCTTTGTGATGTCACTGCCACACTCCTCCCTTGCTGTGATAATGTCCTGCCCCTGGCCAGGCACTTTGGAGGTTTGAGCTACTCCCTGTGGATCACCCCACTCAAGGAGCATTCGTTCTAGGAAGCAAGCCGGCTAGAGAGTAATACATCAGACGCTTCTCCCAGCACTACACTCAGTTTTTCAGAAATTAGTCAACTTTATGGCCAGAAGAGACCATTAGAGCATCTAATCTGACCCCCTGCATAGCGCAGGCCTCCTGTATGACACAATAGCTACTTTTGGGGCAAACACATTCCACAAAGGCATCTAGTTTTCATTAAATGACATCAGGAGATGGCAAATCCACCACTTTCCTTGGTAGCTTGTTCCTGTGGTGAATCATCCTCGCTGTTGCATATTTGTGTCTTATTTGTAATATGAATTTGTCTCTTTTCACCTTCCAGCCATTGAGACTTGTTATGACTTTCTCTGCTAGACTAAAGAGCCCTTTCATACCCAATCTTTTCTCTCCATTAAGGCCCTTCAACACTTCAATGAAGTCACCTTTCACTCTTCTTTTGATAAGCTAAACAGGTTGAGCTCGTTCAATAGCTCACTAGAAGGCATTTTTCTCCAGCCCTCAGAACATTTGTTGGCTCTTTGCTCATCAGAATCCTGAACCCCAACTGGATGTGGTTCTTGTTCTTCTGCACAACATATCTCCTGGAGAAGAGGGATCTGCAAATGCACATTCATATGATACCTTTATTTAATTGATGAAAACATAAACAAGACACTAAGAGGATTAGAACTGATTTCAGCTGATGGACAGCTTCGCTAGGTTTTTATGCATTTGGACAGTGAAATGTTGAATGTTTACATTCATATCAAGCCCCCCATATAGTGGAGTTCCTGAACATAATGCAGAATGGAAATGAAAATGTTTTCCTTTTTTTTAAAAAAAGAAAGAAAGTTATAGAAGAACACTGGGGTTTGAAGTGAGGACCACATGAGCTGCAAACAAACACTCTACCACTGAGCTATATCCTCAGGACAACAAGTGCATGGAATCGTGATCTCCAGGACTTTGAAGGACAAACCCTGCTTCATCGACGTCCTTCACCATTCCCAGACCACAGATGGTTTTAAAAATGGGGTTTTATTAAACTTCTTAAATGTGGTAAACACCACAACTTGCACAGCCACCGATATAGCTTCTCCCACTGACATAGCTGCCACCTCTTGGGGAAGTGAATCAGCTACACCCACAGGAAAACTCCCTCCCCTGAGCATAGAGCAGTGATTCTCAAACTATGTTAGGACCCCAATGTGAGATGTGACCCTGTTTAATGGGGTTGCCAGGGCTGGCATTAGACTTGTTGGTGCCTGGGGCTGAAGCCAAAAGTCTGAGTCCCACCACCCAGGGCTGAATCTCTCAAGCTCTGCTTTTCGCTCTCCCCCAACTGGGGCAGGGCTCAGGCTTTGTCTCCTCTGCCTCTGCTCAGCATGGAGGGGCTTGGTCCCTCTTTCCAGGGCCATGTAGTAAGGTGTTTTTCAGCAGAAGGGGGTTGTAGTGAAAGGAAGTTTGAGAAACCCTGGCAAAAAGCCTCTGAATGTGTCTAGACTTGGCTCCCTGTGGCACCATGGGTTATCAGACACTGAAAATACAGCCATGCAGACACCACACACCAACCTTGCCTAGCAGGCAAGAATCAAACCTCCACAGACAGATGTCTGTTGTTTTTTAACCCAGCTCCCTAAGCACTCAGCCACAACCACTTAACAAAGGGGCTTTTCTACACTATGGTTCTGGTCTCACTGAAGGGTCATTTCCAATTGTTTGCTCAGACCAGCATTAGGGGAAATGGTGCCCTGGGCAAAACTTGTACTTTGGCACTTCCCCATTGCCCCTGAATGATCCCCACTCCCCCTTTACTGCTAGCTCCTGCCAGCCCAACCCTTGCACCTCCTTCACCCCTAATCTTGCCCCCTTCTGTGCCCCCTTTGTCCTTAACTCCCTGTGCCACCAGTCACTGCCCCTCTTCTGCAGCCCTTTCACATGGTTCCAGTGCTGGGGGCCCTGCACTTGTTCTCCCTTTCCCTGGGCTTTGGCATCACTAGCCCTGCTTAGCAAGTAGGGTTCAGTGGTTCCCAAAATGTGGGGCATGACTCCTAGGGGGACACAGAGGAACATTCTTGGGGGCACCTCATGGCCAGCCCCCATGGAGGAAGCACCATTCAGCCTCACTCTGTCCCAGCTCTTCCCCAACCCCACCCTTATCATGGGGCTCTGGCTTCCAGCTTGGCCTTGACCCCTTTACCCGTCTGCACCTCTCTCTCCAGCAAGCAATAGCCCCACTACCAGCCTCGCTTCTTGACTGCGGCTTCCAAGGGTCCACCGCCATGGTTAAGAGGGCACAGTGTGAAATGTTTGGGGACCACTGGTTTAGGGTGATGTCCTCAATCACTTCTACAAAGTACAATAAAAGCTATTTCTCATCCACCCACCCACCCCTCCATCAGGACGAACTAGGTATGTTCTTCTGCCCTTCAATCATACAGGAAGGATAATAACATTTCATTCCATTCAGTCCTAAAGTGATTTGTAACCCACCACCAGCCAAAACTGGTCATTTTGGGAAAGCAGCCCCATGATGCTGCATACCTAGGCAGAGTAGGTGTGTCTATGCAAACACGGTCTGTTCCTGAAGCCTTTCCCACAGCTGGTCACTAGGTGTGAGGGGGGAGCTCATTCAGCCCCTGCTTCCACTTAGTATTTAAAAACACCTTAGTGTCCCTGTCTCTGCTGGCCTTAGATTTCTCATCTTGTCCATTTCCTGACATCTCAGCTGAGGTGACTGAGTGGTTAAGGCAATAGACTGCTAATCCATTGTGCTCTGCACGCATGGCTTCAAATCTCATCTTCATTGGATGTGTTTAGTCTTCACTCCTCCTTTCTAAACAACCATCTCCCCTGCAAACAAAAGCCTGCTCAGAAACCCCCTTGCTTTAAACAAAATGCCTAAATCTCACATTTCTAAAAATAAAATTCTCTAGTCCTGTATGACTTAGCTCTTATTTCAAAACGTAACAGCCTCATAATCTCCTCCAAACACCCTGAGACCTCCCCAAATTATTAAAATACCCCAGTTCTCAGCAAGGCCATGACAGTGACCCACAGCTAGAGTGTCTAGGCTAAGCTGTTCTGAAGGAGGCAACTCAAACATTTTCTCCCTGATTCCCTTGGCAAGGTCTGATAGGGAAAACAAAATTCCCCAAACTGAAAATCTTCAGCTGAAAAACCAGTACTAGCCATTTGGGGACTTTGGTTTGAATGTATTATTATTATTATCTTCTGATTTATGAATCAGTTTTGTCATCCAGGTGTGTTTCCAGCTGTTGATTTGTGGGGGAGACACGCCAAGCCATGATGTCTCTTCTCCTCTTTCATAGTTTCTTCCAACTTTCTAGAAAGCTCCTTTGCTATGATGTGAGGGCGGAGGAGTCTGCAGCTCGACCCTGGCAAAGAGGGGGTGATCACGAGAAGGGGCTGGCACACCAGGGGTTCTTCCTGGAAACCATGGGGGAGCCAAGAGCACACAGGTCTGTGAGTCCAGAGCCACTTGGGAACGGTGAAGTGATGGCCTATCACCATCTCCTGTAGAAGGACATTGTGATCCTGTGCACAAAGAGAGGGTTACGCACGGGGAAGTTCACCAAGGCACAGTTAATAGTGCAGTTGGAGGAGGAGGACCACTCTGAGGAGCAAATTCCTCACCAGATGGGGCTACAAGAGGATCTGGGAGCAGCTGGAGCAGCAGCCAGGCATTCCCGAGAGTCTGGTCCCCACCCAGAAGAGAGTCTTCACGATCGGGTTCCCCATCAGTGGATTGAAGATAGATGGGATTGAAGCAGATACTGAGAGAGCGAAAGGACCTTGAGAGGAAGCAAAAGGCTAAGGAAAAGCTGCAGGAGAAGCATCAGCACCATGGACTGGTGATGGTGGAGTGGAGAGACATAGGAGGCTGCCCAAGGGTCAGTGGGGAAACACGCCTGCGGGGGCGAGACACTGGGATAGAGAGAACTGTGGTGGTGCAGCCCCAGATGCTGAGGGACTGTGGGACCTGGGTAAAGGTCCCTGAGGTTAAGCCCCTCTCCCTGCCTCTGTCCCAGATCCTTGTGCAGACCCAGGAGGGGTTGGGCTGGCTGGTCATTGGGGTTCTCCAGGATATCGGCTGGAAGGCCCTGTTGGGGGGTTACTGTCTCCCCTTGGGACAGGATCCAGGCCCCGCTCTTGTAAGGGCTGAGGGTTTGAATTCAAATCCAGGGAACCAATTGGCTAGGATGGAAATGGTCAGTGAAAATGCAAATGACGTGGCTGGCAGGGGGGAGGCACTGCTGGGCTTAGGATACCTCCCTACATATAACCAGACCCTAGGGCTGAGTGGGAGGGAGAGATGCTCCCCGCTCCCCTGCACACCGGAGAGGGAGCTCACGCTGGCTCTGATGCTGGGACCAGAGCAGAGAGCTCGCTGCCTGTCCCCACTGGGACAGCAAGGGCAGCGCTGAGCACAAGGGGAGATGAAACCCCTTGCTGAGTGCGGGGACACCCAGGCAGGGAAGGTTGGCTGCCAACCAGGTTTGCCTGGTCCAGACATGCTGCTGGGAAGTGATTACACAGCAGAGAGCGAACTATCAGGGACAAGGCTCAGGGGGACTGTAACCCCAGGCCCAGCCAGTGAGAGGGAGCAGGTCCCACTCCCTGCCCCAGCAGCTGAATCCCAGACTGAGCTGCAGAGGGATCCCTCCTTGGAGAAGCTAAAGGAACTTGCTGGCCACAGCGCTGCAAGCCCCCTTGGGGAAGGCTGCAGGGACAGAGTCCTGTGGGTGAAGGGATTCCTGTACTGGGAATGGGCTCCTCAAGGGGAAGTAGAACTGGGGGGAATCAGGAGGAAGCCCCAGAAATCTACTGGGTTCTTCCCTCTCAAGCTGCTGAATGGGAAAATAGTGAGGGGACCCCTGGACCTAGAAGGGGAGGATTGGGAGGAGAAGGGGGAAGACCCCCTAGTGGATCTCTTCCCTGAAGTGGGAGCCAATCTCCCCATCAGGTGTTCCCCTTTCAAAGTCACTGAAAAAGCAACCCAGATCCTGGAAAAAGAGGTAAAAGAGATCCAGGCTTTAGATGGGATCCAGCTGTTTTACAGCCCATGGGCCTCACCAGTGGGGCTGATCCCCAAGGGAGACAAAATAATCTGGTTTTATGGGGGCTATGAGAAGCTTAAAGCC
The DNA here is from genome assembly GCF_025201925.1 of Gopherus flavomarginatus. NCBI lineage: Eukaryota > Metazoa > Chordata > Testudines > Testudinidae > Gopherus > Gopherus flavomarginatus. The sequence goes on along the minus strand of NC_066632.1, from coordinate 11,284,419 downwards.
ATCAAAGTGTCCGATGCCGACCCCATGCCTAGGCCTCGGGAGATTTTAGACAAGTAGAGGGTGATGAAGAACTTGGCCCTGGCAGACACTGATAACATGTGCATCTTTAGCCAAACCTGGAAGGAACAGATGTCCCAGGTGAAGAGGGGGCTGGGCTGTCTCAAGGAGGTGGGACTGACGGTAAAAGCTGGAAAGTGTAAGGTAGGAACGGCAGAGGTGTTGTATCTGGGCCACAAGGTGGAAAGCGGCTGCCCAAGCCCAGAGCTGGCCAAGGCAAAGATGGGAGCTCTTAACCAAGAGAGCCCGAATAGCAGCCCAGAGTGCTGGGAGAAAACACTGTCCCAGATTGAACCCCAGGGGTATTGGGGTAGCAAAAGGGTACAAGCCACATAAACCTTCCCACATGCAGCCTGCGAGTGCCATCAAGCACGCTCAACCTAAGGGAGGGCGTGAGACTGAACTGTGCTGGTGTAACTCACACCGAGGAATGGGAGAGATGCTGGGGCATTCATGGGAACGTTGGTGAGTTCAAACTTCCCCAGGTTACTGGCTGGAGTGACCTGGCTCAGTTCGGTCTCAAAGGGGGGAGAGATGTGATGAACTCGGAATGTTCTTAATGTTTTCTCTGGTGCCTCAGTGTCCCCTAGGCAGTTCTTAAGTATCTGGCAGAGCAAAGGGCCAGTGCACCTAAATGCCTGACGCTCTGTCTCCTAGCAACTCATGGCCTGGGCCTCTCCCCTGCAAACGTGTCAACTGAAGGAGTTGGAGACAAAGAGATCAGGTGACCTCCTGGTCCGAAAAAGGATCTGAGCAGAGAAGAGGGGCTGGAGGGGGTTGTTTTAGATTCATAGATTCATAGATTCTAGGGTCAGAAGGGACCAATGTGATCATCTAGTCCTACCCCCTGCACAAACCAGGCCACAGAACCCTACCCATCTACTTCTATAACAAACTCCTAACCTATGTCTGAGTTATTGGAGTCTTCACATTGTGGTCTGAAGACCTCAAGCTGCAGAGAATCCACCAGCAAGTGACCCATGCCCCACACTGCAGGGGAAGGCGAAAAACCTCCAGGGCCTCTGCCAATCTGCTCTGGAGGAAAATTCCTTCCCCACCCCAAATATGGCGATCAGCTAAACCCTGAGCATGTGGACAAGACTCACCAGCCAGCACTCAGGAAAGAATTCTCTGCAGTAACTCAGATCCCATCCCTCACCAACCACTGGGCATACCTATCTGGCGATAATCAAAGATCAATTGCCAAAATTAGGCTCTCCCATCATACCATCCCTTCCATAAACTTATCAAGCTTAATCTTAAAGCCAGATATGTCTTTTGCCCCCACTACTCCCCTTGGAAGGCTGTTCCAGAACTTCACTCCTCTAATGGTTAGAAACCTTCGTCTAATTTCAAGTCTAAACTTCCTAGTGTCCAATTTATACCCATTCGTTCGAGTGTCTACATTGGTACTAAGCTTAAATAATTTCTCTCCCTCCCTAATATTAATCCCTCTGATATATTTATAAAGAGCAAGCATATCCCCCCTCAGCCTTCTTTTGGCTAGACTAAACAAGCCAAGCTCTTTGAGTCTCCTTTCATATGACAGGTTTTGCATTCCTCAGATCATCCTTGTAGCCCGTCTCTGAACCTGTTCCAGTGTGAATTCATCCTTCTTAAACATGGGAGACCAAAACTGCACACAGTATTCCAGGTGGGGTCTCACCAGCGCCTTATATAACGTTACTAACACCTCCTTTACTTTGCTGGAAATACCTCACCTAATGCATCCTAAAACCGCATTAGCTTTTTTAACGGCCATATCACATTGGCGGCTCATAGTCATCCTGTGATCTACCAATACCCCAAGGTCCTTCTCCTTCTCTGTTGCTTCCAACTGATGCATCCCCAATCTATATCTAAAGTTCTTATTATTAATCCCTAAGTGCATGACATTGCACTTTTCACTATTAAATTTCATCATATTACTATTACTCCAGTTTACAAGGTCGTCCAGATCTTCCTGTATGATATTCCAGTCCTTCTCCGTGTTAGCAATACCCCCCAGCTTCGTGTTATCCGCGAACTTTATTAGCACATTCCCGCTTTTTGTGCCAAGGTCGGTAATAAAAAGGTTAAATAAGATTGGTCCCAGAACCGATCCTTGAGGAACTCCACTAGTAACCTCCTTCCAGCCTGACAGTTCACCCTTCAGTATGACCCGTTGTAATCTCCAATTTAACCAGTTCCTTATCCACCTTTCAATTCTCATATTGATCCCCACCTTTTCCAATTTGACTAATAATTCCGCATGTGGAACCGTATCAAATGCCTTACTGAAATGGAGGTAAATTAGGTCTACTGCATTTCCTTTGTCTAAATAGTCTGTCACCTTCTCAAAGAAGGAGATCAGGTTGGTTTGGCACGATCTACCTTTAGTAAAACCATGTCGCACTTTGTCCCAATTACCATTGACCTCAATGTCCTTAACTACTTTCTCCTTCAAATTTTTTTCCAAGACCTTACATACTACAGATGTCAAACTAACAGGCCTATAGTTACTCGGATCACTCTTTCTCTTTCTGTTAGGCTGGAGCTGGCTGAGGGAGGACGTGGGGGTCTGGTTCACTGCCCCCCAGGATGAAGCTGGCCGAGGGGTTCGGTTTGCTGTACTTACAAGCTTTATTTTAGACCCTGTTCCTGTCATCAAATAAACCCCTGTTTTACTGGCTGGCTGAGAGTCACATCTGACTGCAAAGTGGGGGTGCAGGACCCTGTGGCTTCCTCAGGACCCTGCTGCGGAGGACTCGCTGTGGGAAGCGCACGGAGGGGCAGAGGATGCTGAACGCTCCAAGGAGAGACAAAGGAGGTAAAGACGTGAGCTTCTTGCCCTGAACAAGTCTGCTCCAAGGGAGAGGAGGCTTCCCAAAGTCCTGCCTGGCTTTGTGGGGAGCAGTTCCAGAGCATCGCCCGGGGACTCCGTGAAACCTCGCAGAGCTGGGGAGAGAAGGTAGCGCCTCTCCCCCGCTTTAACGGCCGCTCCCCAGTCCCCTGGTAGAGCTAGGAAGGGAACCCAGCACCCCAACTTCGCTTGAACGGCCACACCCCAGTCACCTCGCAGAGCTGGGGAGAGGAGACAGCGCCCCAGTCCCCTCGCAGAGCTGCGGAGAGGAGACAACGCCCCGCCCCCACAGGAGCGGCCGCTTCCCAATCCCCTCGCAGAGCTGGGGAGGGAAGGCAGCGCCCCGCCCCCGCAGGAATGGCCGCTCCCCAGTCCCCTCACAGAGCCGAGGAGGGATGATAGCACCCCTCTCTCACTGGAACTGGAACTCCCCAGTCCCCTTGCAGAGCTGGAGAGGGAAGGCAGCGCCCCGTCCCAGCTGGATCAGCTGCTACACCGTCCCCTTATAGGGCTGAGGAGGGAACCTTGTGCCTTGACCCTGCAGGAACGGCCGCTCCCCAGTCCCCTGGCAGAGCTCGGGAGGGAACCCAGCGCCCCACCCTCACAGGAATGAGAGCTGCTTAGTTCCCACATAGAGCTGGGAGGGGAACCCAGCACCCCACCCCCGCAGGAACGGCCATTTCCCAATCCCCTCGCAGAGGTGGATAGGGAACCCAGCACCCGCCCCTGGAGGAACGGCCACTCCCCAGTCCCCTCGCAGTGCTGGGGAGGGAACACAACACCCCGCCCCCGCTCGAACGGCCGCTCTCTTGTCTTTTGGCAGAGCTGGGGAGGGAATCGGCCGCTCCCCAGTTCCCTAGCAGAGCTGGGGAGGGAAAGCAGGGCCCTGCCCCCCTCGAACGGCCTCTCCCCAGTCCCCTGGCAGAGGTGGGGAGGGAACCCAAGGCCCTGCTCCCGCTGGAACGGCCGCTCCCCATTCCTCTCGCAGAGCTGGGGAGGGAATCTAGCGCCCCACCCCTGCTGGAGCTGCCGCTTCCTAGTCTCCGCAGAGGCGGGGAGGAAATTCAGCACACCGCCCCAGCAGGAACGGCGGCTCCCCAGTCCCCTGACAGAGCAGGGGCGGGAAGGCACTGCCCCGCACCCTCTGGACCAGCCATTTCCCAGTCTGCTGGAATAGATGGGAGGGGAACCCAGCGCACCTCCTCCACTGGAACGGAGGCTCCCCAGTCCCCTCCCAGAGCCTGAGAGGGAAGGTAGCCCCCACCCCCGCTGGAACGGCCTCTCCCCATTCCCCTTGCAGAGCTGGGGAGGGAAGGTAGCGCCCCACCCCCGCTGGAGTAGCCGCTCCGCAGTGCCCTAGCAAGGATGGCGAGTGAACCCAGCGCCCCTCCCTCGCTGGAAAGGCTGCTCGTCAGTCCATTGACAGAAGTGGGGAGGGAACCCAATGTCCCGCCCCCGCTAGAATGGTCGCTGTCCAGTCCCATCGCAGAGCAGGGAGGTAACCCAGCGCCCTGCCCCCACTGAAACGGATGGTCTCCAGTCCCCTCGCAGAGCTGGGAAGGAAATACAGTGCCCCGCCCCCACTGGAACAGTCGCTCCCTAGTCCCCTGGCAGAGCTGAGGAGTAAAGGCAGCTCCCCACCCTCGCAGGAACGACCATTCCAAAATCCCCTCGCAGGGCTGGGGAGGGATTCCAGTGCCCCACCCCCGCAGGAACGGCGGCTGCCCAGTCCCCTGGCAGAGCTGGGGAGGGAACCCAGCACCCCACCCCCGTGGGAAAGGCCGTTCCCCAGTTCCCTCTCAGAACTAGGGAGTGTTGGTGTCACTAGGCATAACCCTAGGTAACTCGGGTGGGTATAAGGCCACGAATGTCGATGAAGCCCTCCTGTTCTAGGCCAAAGCGAACCAAAGCCCTTCCATGTTGAACTCCACTCGACCTAGAAAGCTATCAGTTGCAGCACAGGTCAAACCGGTCTGAAGCAGTAGTGATAAGGCCTCCGTGTTGAAGGACAAGATAACTGGCAGAAGGAAAACTTACTAACGAGCTGTCGCAGTCAAGGTTACTTAATGCACCTGCGCTTATCTACAGGGAAAGGAGGGGGGGAAGAAAAAGAATTTAAAAAGGGAAAAGCCGCTTATATGTGTGCGCAGGATTTGAGATTGTATTCTCCCTTGACCCTTATTTGAGCTCAAATAAACTTGTGCTTTGCTTCTCCACCCTGGTGTTTTTATTCGAGCTGAGCACACTGGGCCACGAACCGCTGTTGCTTGGCCCCGGGCACTATCTTTACCAGCAACAGGAGGGAAGGCAGCGCCCCATCCCCACTGGAACGGGCACTCCCCAGTTCCCTTGCAGAGCCGGGGAGGGAAGGCAGCACCCGTCCTCTAAACAAAAGGCCGCTCCCCAGTCCCCTCGCAGACTTTGGGAGGGAACCCAGCACCCTGCCCCCCTGGAGCGGACGCTCCCCAGTTCCCTGGCAGAGCTGGGGAGGGAACCCAGTGTCCCGCCTCCGCTAGAACGGCTGCTCCAATGTCCCATCGCAGAGCTGCTCAGGGAAGGCAGCGCCTTGCCCCCACAGGAACGGCTGCACAACAGTCCCCTCGCAGAGCCGGCGAGGGAACCCAGCGACCCGCCTCCGTGGCAATGGCCGCTGCCCATTCACCTCACAAAGCTGGAGAGGGAAGACAGGGCCCTACCCCCTCCCCAATGGCCATCGGTCAGTTTCCTCGCAGAGCTGGGGACGGAAGGCAGAGCCCCACCCTTGCAGGAACTGTCGCTTACCAGTACCCTTGCAGAGCTGGGGAGGGGAGGCAGCGCCCCGCCCCCGCTGGAACGGCTGCTGCCCTGTCCTCTCACAGGCTTGGGAGGGGGGGCAGCGCCCCGCCCCCGCTGGAACGGCCGCTGCCCTGTCCTCTCACAGGCTGGGGAAAGGGGGCAGCGCCCTGCCCCTGCTGCAACTGCCGCAGCCCAGGCCCCTCTCACAGCCTGGGAGAGAAGTCAGCGCCCCTCCCCCGTTCGAATAGCCAATCCACAGGCCCCTCCCAGAGCTAGCAATAGAAGCCAGTATCCCGCCACCGCTCGAACTGCCACTGCCCAGGCCCCTTCCAGAGCTGGGGAGGGTAGCCGACGCCTCACCCCCTCTGGTACCTCCGCTCCCCAGGCTCTTCATGGAGCTAGGGAGGGAACCCAGAGCCCAGCCCCCGCTTGAACTGCCACGCCCCACTCCCCTCCCGGAGCTGGGGAGGGAAGCCAGCGCCCCACCTGTGGTGTTATGAGTATAATATAATATCTCAGTGAAAGGTGATAGGGTCAGAAAGAGTTAATTAACTCACCTCACCGACTGACCTGACCCATGGGTGAACCTTAAGGACTGGTTAGCAAGATATATAAATGAATAAAGCTTTGAAATGCAGTCTGCATTGTTGGACGTAGAAGGGTAGAGGTTTGCTCAGGTCTTGGGATGTCAGCAAACAGGTCTTGTCTATTGCTCTAGTTTTAATTCAAAGATCAAAAAAAGGGAGTATTAGCATTTAAGATCATACTAGAGTGAAATAGTTTTATTGTCTATATGTCTCTTTGAACGTTATGGTAACCTGTATCTCAACTGTTTAATGGATAAATTACTCTGTGCTAATGGCCAGGATGTTTGGGAGAAGGAGTTAAGCCTATTGTTTTCTCAAACTGAAAGGCTGCGGGAAATGTATAAGAAGCCTGGGATACGATCCTTCTTCATCTCAGATCTGCTTTGGGTTTCAAGAGGGGGAAACTTTAAGCCACAAGGATTGAGATCCCCAGTCATTGACTGGAGCCACCCTGAATCTGGAAATTGGACTATAACGTAGGGACTATTTCTAAAAGGACTTTTGACAATTGCAAGCTCACCTTTGCTATGTATCTAAATCTCAAGAATTGAATTCAAGTCTGTCTGTATATGGATCTTTTAACCAACACTCTCTCTCTTTTCTTTACTAATAAATTTTAGCTTAGTTAATAAGTATTGGCTATAAGCGTGTATTTTGGGTAAGATCTAAGTTGTAATTGGACCTGGGTACGTGGCTGATCCTTTGGGATTGGAAGAACCTTTTCTTTTATATTATGAAGTAAGATTTTAAGGAATCATCATCATATGTTTGACAGGTGTGTCTGGACGGAGGCCTAAGGCTTGGCACTTTAAGGGAACTGCATGGTTTGGACTTCTAAGTGACCAGTGAGGTACTATAGAAGCTCTTTTCTGCTGGTTGGTAAATCTAAGTATTGAACTAACCACCAGCATTTGGGGTTTGTCTGTCCTGTTTTGTTTGCAGTTCACCCTGATTGAGTGACCTCAGCTGGCTCCCACGAGCAGCACCGTCACAGTGGCATAGACGTGCAAGGATCCACAGAACCAGGTCAATTAGGCTTTGGGTCAGAATCCCACGCTATTCAAATTTGAGATTTGGGATTGAGAATTTGGTTGATTAAAGATCAGTGACCAAGAGACAGAAGGCATCAGCAAAAGCAATGAAACTGCAAGCCCTGATGGACAGCCTGCAGTTTGAACATGAGCAAAAACTGGCAGAAATTCGAATGAGAGAGAAGCAAGCCTTGGCCCAGCTGGAGGAAGAAGCTGCTGAAAGAAAGGAGGAGGCTGATGAGAGAGAAGAGAAAGCTCGTAAGGGGCGTCTGGATTTACTGGCTGCTGAGGAGAAAGCTCGACAGAGGCAACACAAGCTGGAACAGGAGACTCACAAGATGCAACAAGAAACTGCCAGACTTCAGCTCCAAGTCAAAGAAGCAAGGAAAGAACAGCAGAAACTGTATCCTCTTGAAAATCCAGCTTATAACTATGTTGATATGTGGTATTACTCAGAGCAGTTTTCTGTGTTTAACCAGTTTTGCTATAGTCAGGGAGAGGGGGAGTCTAACCTGGTGGGTAATAGCTGTTTGTCTGTTCAAGAAAGCAGTGTGTCTGGGAATGAAGTTTCTGAAAGTCTGTCTAATGTCTCAGAAGTGAATCTGGAGTTAGGCCATGGCTACACTTACAGTTTTGCAGCGCTGGTAGTTACAACTGTGTTCGTACAGCTGTGTAGGGCCAGCGCTGCAGTGTGGCCACACTGACAGCTACCAGCGCTGCAGTGTGGCCATATTTGCAGCACTTGCTGCGCTGTTGGGAGTGGTGCATTGTGGGCAGCTATCCCACAGAATACTTCATCCCATTTTTGCGCTGTGGCTTGTGGGAAGGGGAAGGAAGTGTGCTGGTCTTTCCGCTTCCTGTTCCAACGACCCGTGGTGCTTTGCTACACATTCCGAGCAGTTTGGCGGCATTGTGAGTCTGCAGCGCGATTTCTGAGATTTCTGTTACAAATGGAGCCTGAGCTGCTGAGGACCTTGCTGATGAATGTTGCCAGCACATCACGCATGGCAGTGGAGCTATTCCTTCAGCTGCAAAGTGACAGTGAGGAGTCAGACGATGATATTGAAACGGCTGACGCTCAAGACACTCAATTGCTTGTGGCAGTAACAGACGTGCTTAGCACCGTGGAACAGCGCCTTTGGGCTCGGGAAACCAGCACTCAGTGGTGGGATCACATCGTCCTGCAAGCATGGGATGACGAGCAGTGGCTGCAGAACTTTCAGATGAGAAAAGCCACTTTCATGGGACTGTGTGCTGAGCTCGCCCCTACCCTGCAGCGCAGGGACACGAGATTGAGAGCTGCCCTGCCAGTGGAAAAGCGGGTGGCTATTGCAATCTGGAAGCTGGCAACTCCAGACAGCTACTGATCGGTGGCGAACCAGTTTGGAGTGGGAAAGTCCACCGTTGGAATGGTGCTGATGCAAGTTTGCACAGCCATTAATCGCACCCTGCTAAGAAGAACTGTGACTCTGGGGAACGTGCAAGACATTGTGGATGGCTTTGCACAAATGGGTTTCCCTAACTGTGGAGGGGCAATAGATGGGACGCATATTCCTATTCTGTCCCCACCCCCCTGGCATCAGAGTACGTGAATCGCAAGGGGTATTTCTCCGTGGTTCTGCAAGCGCTTGTGGATCACGGTGGGCGTTTCACTGACATTTACTCAGGATGGCCTGGAAAGGTGCATGATGCACGCATCTTTCGGAACAGTGCCCTGTTCAGGAAGCTGAGGGCCGGGACTTTTTTCCCAGACCGCAAGATCACAGTAGGGGACGTCGAAATGCTCACTGTGATCCTTGGAGACCCCGCTTACCCCTTAATGCCATAGCTCATGAAACCGTATACAGGGAAGCTTGACAGGAGCAAGGACCGGTTCAACTACAGGCTGAGCCGGTGCAGAATGACTGTGGAGTGTGCTTTTGGCCGTTTGAAAGGGCGCTGGAGGTGTCTTTATGGGAAGCTAGATTTGAGGGAAAGCAGCATCTCCGCTATTATATCCGCGTGCTGTACCCTCCATAATATTTGTGAAGGGAAGGGTGAAAGATTCAGTGAGGAATGGACCTCCGAGGTTCGATGCCTAGAGGATGAATTTGCACAGCCAGAGAGCAGGGCTACTAGAGAGGCCCAGGAAAGGGCTTCAAGGATTAGGGATGCCTTAAGGGAGCAATTTGATGCTGAGAGCCAACAGTAATGTTTGGTGCCTTTGCTGTGCTCCTTTCTACCTTGAGGTACAATATTTACCACTTCCTGCAATAATAAAATGTATTGTAAAAGCCATAAAATCCTTTATTCAAAATACAGTACATAAAAGGCCAGGGGGGTGAGGGTGGTGGACTGTACATTCAGAGGTTTGAATATGTACTGTTTGGATTACTGTTCAATGTCTGCTGCACTTCAGGATTACTATGCTGCAGGGGCTTATGGAGTCTATATGGGGTACAGATACCAATGTTCTGGCTGTATAGGTCCCTTGGGGGCTTAGGGGGTTTGTGGGGGGCACAGATACCTAAGTTCAGGCTGGAGGGATCTCTGAGTGTCTTAGGTGTTTGGTGGGAGGCACAGATACCTACGTCCAGGCTGCAGGGGTCTCGGAGGGGCTTAGGGTCTGTCACGGAGTGTGGGGGAGTCCGGTCCTGCACCCCTCTTCCTGGGACTCACAGTGACTCTCAGCCAGCCAGTAAAACAGAAAGTTTATTGGACAACAGGAGCAAAGGATACAGCAGAGCTTGGAGGCACAAGCAGGACCCCACAATCAAGTCCTTCTAGGGGTTCAGGAAACTTAGTTCCCAGTTTGGGAATCCCTGAATTCCAACCACCCAGACCAAAACCGAAACTGAACTAACCCAACTCCCTCCAGTTGGCCATTTCCTGTGTCCAGCTTCCCGGGCAAAGCTGCTGACCCCTCCCCCCACCTAGCTCAGGTTACAGGCTGAGCACGTGTCCGGTCCTAAAGTCACCCTCTGCTCTCCCATCCCCCACACAGACAGTCCCTACTCCATCACAGTAATGCACAGAGCATTTCTCTCACAGAGCAACAGTGACACCATGTGGCCACACTGGGTAATGCACAGAGCATTTCCCGCATGGAGCAACAGTGACACCATGTGGCCACGCACGGTAACGCACAGAACATTTCCCATAAGGAGCAACAGTGACACCGTGTGGCCAGGCAGGGTAATGCACAGAGCATTTCCCGCATGGAGCAACATTGACACCTTGTGACCACACCAGGTAATGGACAGAGCATTTCCTGCATGGAGCAACAGTGACACCATGTGGCCATGCAGTTAAATGCACAGAGCATTTCCTGGATGGAGCAACAGTGATTCCATGTGGCCACGCAGGGTAATGCACAGAGCTTTTCTCTCATAGAGGAACAGTGACAACATGTGGCCATGCAGGGTAATGCACAGAGCATCACGCCTATGTAGAGGCTGTAGAGATCCCTGGAGGGCTTAGGGGTCGTGGGGGGCACAGATAGCTACGTCCAGGCTGGAGACATTCTGGTGGGCATTAGGGGCTTCATGAGGGGCACAAATATCTACGTCAGGGCTGGAGAGGTCCCTGGATGGCTTAGGGGGTTGTGGTGAGCATAGATACATACGTCCAGGCTGTAGTGGTCCCTGGGGGTTTAAGGAGTTGGTAAAGGTCACAGAAATCTACGTATGGTCTGGAGGGGTCCCTGGAGGACTTAAGGGTTTGTGGTTGCGCAGATACCTACGTACCAGTTGGAGGGGGCCCTGGGGAGCTTAGGGGGTTTGTGTGGGGTACACATAGCTATAACCAGGCTGGTGGGGGCCCTATGGGTCTTAGAAGGCTGGTGGGGGGCAGAGATACCTATGTAGGGACTCGGGAAGTCCTGGGGAGGGCTTTGGGGGTTCCTGGAAGTCACAAATATCTACGTCCAGGCTGGAGGAGTTCTGGGGGTATTAGAGAGTTGTGCGGGGGCACAGATACCTATATCGAGGCTGTAGGGGTCCTGGGGTTGCTTTGGGGCATTTTGGGGTACAGATACCTACTTCCATGCTGTAGGGGTCGCTGGGAGGATCAGTGGGTTCGTGAGGGTGCACAGTTATCTACGTCCGGTCTATAGGGATCCTGGGGGGGCTTAGGGGTTTGTAAGGGGCACAGGTACATTCATCCAGGCAAGAGGGGTCCTAGGAACCTTAGGGGGTTCATGCTGGGCACAGATACCTGCGTCTAGGCTGGAGGGGTTTTGGGGGGTCTTAGGAGGGTTGTGTGGGCACAGATACCTATGTCGATGCTGGAGGGGTCCTGTCATGTCTTAGCGGATTCGTGGGGTCAGAGATACCTACATCTAGGCTGGAGGGGTTCCGGGGGGATTAGGTGTCTTTGGGGGGGGAACAGATACCTACATCCTGATGGTAGGTAGCTTAGGCGGTTTTTGTCGGTCACAGATACAAACATCCATGGTGTAGGGGTCCCGAGGGACTTTGTGGGGCTCTAGGGGTCACAGATACCTACCTACAGTCTGGAAGGTTCCTGTGGGTATTAAGGGGTGTGTGGGGCATACAGATGCCTACATCTGGGCTTGTGGGTTCCCTGGGGGGCTTAGAGGTTTGTGGAGAGCACAGATACCATTATCCAGGCTGGATGGGTCCTGGTGAGATTAGGGGGTTGTGGGGGGCACAGATACCTATGTAAGCAGAAGCAGGAGGAACTCTACCCTCACATCTGGTGGTGAATTATGGCAAGTGTGGAAAAGGATTTCAGGGTCTGATCATGTTTGCATAGACACACCCACCGTGCGTGACACGGCCACGGCAGCCTGGGATGGTTACTTTGGCAGCTATGGTATCCCCAGTTTATTTATTGTTGGGGTATGAGATGTGAAGTGTTGTCACCCTGATTGTGTGGATGAGGAACTGTGAAACAGCTTTGAGACAGGGATTCTCACCATCAGTTGAGTGACACTCACTAGACAAGGGAGTGAGCTCCTTGGCTGAGCCAGAAACACCAATTACATCTTCTTCTCTTTTAACAGTTGAATAGTAGAGCTGGTTGTTGAATTTCTTAATAACTGAAGATCCAGGTTCGTGAGCAGAAGTCATTGAAGTGCTGTGTTAAATAGTGGGGGAGTTTGAAACTATATTGCAGAGCAGCTGATGGAAAAGAGCAGTTTGTAGAACGCTTGGAATGGCTCACAGAGTGAAGTAAGCTAAGCAGTTTTTGGAGACAGCTGGAGCAGATCACAGGTTGGCTGGTGGAGCAGAGCAGCTGGTGGACTGAGTTGAGCAGTTTGTGGGAAAGGTAGAAGCAGAATCCCACGGAGAGGCAGGGCAGACAGCAGTGGAGCACGTAAGGTGCCCCTTTCTACCCAGGCTGGCAGGGGGGAAAACCTGGCAGATAGACTCTTGAACTCTGGGGCTGCGGGACTGTGGGTGATTATGGGGTTGCTGGAGTCTTGAAATATTTGAGGTATTGTACTTTGGAGTCTTGGGGTGATTTGGGGATTGCTAGATTCTAGAGCCCAGGGAAAAGGAAACGGCCTAGTTGAGGTGTTTTCCAAATTTAATGCTATGTTGTTTATCTCACGTTATTAAACATTTTCTGCTATACCCAGATTCTATGATTGCGAGAGGGGAAGTATTGCCTCTTTGAGGCACCTAGGGATGTGTATGTAAAATTTTCCCATGTCACTGGGTGAGGGCTCGATCTGGTTTGCATTACGTAATAGGGAAGGGACCCCTATGTATTGAACCCAGTCCTTGCTGCTATCAATTCAGCCTGGCAGACGGGTTCCACCTATCTCCAGGCTGAAGGGGTCCCTAGGGGTTTAAGGGGGTTCCTGGGGGGCACAGAGATCTAGGTCCAGGATGTAGCGGTCCCTGGGGGGCTCAGGGGTTTGGTGGGGGGCTCAGATACCTATGTCCCAGATGCAGGGGTCCCAGAGGGGCTTAGGGGGTGTCATGGAGTGTGGTGGAATCTGGCCCTGCACCCCTCTTCCAGGGACACACAGTGACTCAGCCAGCCAGTAAAACAGAGGGTTATTTTGGCCAACAGGAATGAAGGATACAGCAGGGCTTTGGGGCACAACCAGGACCCGTCAGTCGAGTCCTTCTGGGGGTTCAGGAAGCTTAGTTCCCAATTTGGAATTCTCTGAATTCCAACTACCTAGCTCCAAACCAAAACTGAACTGACTCCCTCCAGCCGACCCCTTCCTGTGTCCAGCTTCCAGGGCAAAGGTGCTCACTCTCTCAGCCCTGCCTAGCTCGAGTTACAGGCTTAGGTCCTGTCCCTCACCTAAAGTCACCCACTGCTCTCCCATCCCCACGCAGACAGTCCCCACTCCATCACAGTAATGCCCAGAGCATTTCCCCCGTGGAGCAACAGTGACACCATGTGGCCACGCAGGGGAATGCACAGAGCATTTCCCCGCAAGGACCAACAGTGACACCGTGTGGCCACACAGGGTAATGCACAGAGCATTTCCTGCATGGAGCAACAGTGGCACCGTGTGGTCACGCAGGGTCATGCACAGAGCATTTCCTGCATGGAGCAACAGTGACACCATGTGACCACACAGGGTAATGCACAGAGCATCGCACCTACGTGGAGGCTGTAGAGATCCCTCGAGGGCTTACGGGGGATCGTAGGGTCACAGATAACTACATCCAGTATGGGCGGGACCCTGGGAGAGTTAGGGGGGTTGTGAGGGGCATAGGTACTTGCGTCCAGGCTGTAGAGGTCCTGGTGGGGATTAAAGGCTTCCTGGAGGACAGCAATATCTACGTCCAGGCTGAAGGGGTCCCTGGACGCTTAGGGGGTTGTGGTGAGCACAGTGATCCCTGGGGTTACAGGGACTTGGTGAGGGGCACAGATACCTATGTATGTCCTGGAGGGGTCCCTGGGGGGGGCTTAGTGGTACTGTAGGAGACACAGATACCTACGTCCAGGCTATAGGCATTCTGGGGGGGATTAGGGCTTTGAGGGGGTACAGATACCTACATCCAGGCTGGAGGGGTCCCGAGGGGCTTAGGTGGTTTGTGGGGAGGGGCACAGATATGTACATCCAGGCTGGAGAGGTTCCGGAGAGGATTAAGGGTTTTTGCGGATGGCAGAGACACCTATCTCCATACTCTAGGGATCCCGGGGGGCTTAGGGTTTTTTGGGAGGCACAGACGGGGCGCTGCCTTCATTCCCAGCTCTGCAAGGGGTCTGGGGAGCGGCCGTTCCTGCGGGGGCGGGGTGCTGGGTCCCCTCCCCACCTTAGTGAGGGGTCTGGGGAGAGGCCATTGCAGTGGGGGTGGGACACTGCCTTCCCTCCCCAGCTCTGCGAGGGGATTTTGGAGTAGCTGTTCCTGAGGGGGAAGGGCGCTGTGTTCCCTGCCCCGCTCTGCTAGGAGACTGGGGAGCGGCCGATCAATCTTGGGCGGGGCAATGGGTTCCCTCCCCAGCTCTGCCAGCAGACTGGGAAGCGGCCGTTCCTGTGGGAGCAGGGTGCTTCCATCCCTTCCTAGCTCTGTGAGGGGACTGGGGAGCGGCCATTTATTTGGGGGCGGGGTGCTGGATTCCCTCCTCATCTCTGCGATGGGACTGGGGAGCGACCGTTACAGCGGGGGAAGGGCAGTGCCTTCTTTCCCCAGCTCTACCAGGGGACTGGGCACTAGCAGTCCAAGCGGGGGTGGAGCGCTGGTTTCCATCTCTGGCTCTGCTAGGGGCTGGGGAGCGGCCATTCAAGTGGGGGCAGGGCTCTGTGTTCCTTCCCCAGCTCTGTGAGGGGACTGGGCACTGGGTTCCATAACAGGCTCTGTGAGGGGACTCGGGAGCGGCCGTTCCTGCAGCGGCGGGGCGCTGCCTTCCCTCCCCAGCTCTGCGAGGGCACTGGGGAGCGGCCATTCCTGCAAGGGCAGGGAGCTGTGTTCCATTCCCAGCTCTGCGAGGGGACTGGCGAGTGGCCGTTCCAGCGGGGGCGTGGTGCTGCCTTCCCTCCCAGCTCTGCGAGGGGACTGGGGAGTGGCCGTTCCAGCGGGGGCGAGGTGCTGCCTTCCCTCCCCAGCTCTGTCAGGAGACTGGGGAGTGGCCGTTCCAGCGGGGGTGAGGTGCTGCCTTCCCTCCCCAGCTCTGTCAGGAGACTGGGGAGTGGCCGTTCCAGCAGGGGCGAGGTGCTGCCTTCCCTTCCCAGGTTTGACGGTGCTGCCCGTGGGAGCCAGCTGAGGTCACTCAATCAGGGTGAACTGCATACAAAACAGGGCAGCCAAATCCCAAACACTGGCGGTTATTCCAATAAGATTTACCAAGGCAGCACAAAACAGCTTCTATAGTACATCAATGGTTACTTAGAATTTCAAACCATGCAGTTTCCTTCAAGTGCCCAACCTCAGGCATCCTTAATAAACCTCTGTCATGGTATAAATCCCCACTCTGAACCTTAGCGTCCAAAAGATGCGGTACCAGCATGAATTCCTCTAAGCTCAATTACCAGCTTAGAACCTGTAGCGCTGCCACCAACCAGGAATTCCAGTGCCTGGTACACTCTGGTCCCCCAAAAACCTTGCCCGGGGACCCCCAAGACCCAGACCTTCTGGATCTTAACACAAGGAAAGTAAACCCTTTCCCTCACCATTGCCTCTCCCAGGCTTCCCCTCCCTGGGTTACCCTGGAAGATCACTGTGTGATTCAAACTCCTTGAATCTTAAAATAGAGAGGAAAATTCACCTTTCCCCCTCCTTCTCTCTCCCCCTTCCAGACTCTCCCTGAGAGAGAAAGTAATCCTAACACAGAGAGAAAATTAACCTTTCTCTCCCCCTTCCCTCCTTTCTCCCCACCAATTCCCTGGTGGATCCAGACCCAGTCCCCTGGGGTCTCCCACCAGAATAAAAAAAACAATCAGGTTCTTCAACAAGAAAAGCTTTTAATTAAAGAGAGATAAACAGTAAAAATTATCTTTGTAAATTTAAAATGGAATAGGTACAGGGTCTTTCAGCTAGAGACACTGGGAATACCCTCCCAGCCTAAGGATACAAGTACAAATTAAAATCCTTTCAGCAAAATACAAATTTGAACTCCGCCCAGCCAAATACACATTTGTAAATAAAGAAAACAACCATAAGCCTAACTCACCTTATCACCTAGTACTTGCTATTCTGGACATATAAGAGACTGTATCAGGAATATTGGAGAGAAACCTGGTTGAACATCTGGTCACTTTCAGAACCCAGAGAGAACAACAACCAACAACTAACAGCACACACAAAAACTTCCCTCCCTCAGGATTTGAAAGTATCCTGTCCCCTGATTGGTCTTCTGGTCAGGTGACAGCCAGGCTCACTGATCTTGTTAACTCTTTCCAGGCAAAAGAGATATGAAGTACTTCTGTTCTATTAACTCTTACTTATCTGTTTATGACAACCTCTCACTTCCTTGCAAGCCTCAGTTCTGACATAACTGGTGAGCTCATCACCTCCTCCCAGAGCACCGGAGACGAGGGGGTTGGCATTAGCCACTGCTCTGCTTGCACCTGGACTTAAGGTGGCGCTGTTGTGGTTCGGTTCAGCCTGGGTGCTCAGGGTAATGGAGCTGGCATTTACTGTAGCTCTCGGAGTTGCTGTTTTTGGGCTTCCCTTTAGGGTCTGGCAATCTGGTCTTATGTGGCCAAGCATACCACAGTGATAGCATTTAACTGGTTTATTTTCGGAGTGAGAGTTCCTACCCTGTGGGTCCCCATGAGCCACCTTATAAGAGTTGGGGCCAGGTTTACCTTTAAATCCTTGCCTCCTCTTGAACTGGGGAGAATGGTGGCTAGTTTTCCACTGGGGTTTATAGCCTTCTTGAGCCCTGTTTTGGGTATGGGCAACCACAATCTTTGCAGCCCATAGGACTGACTCAGGGTCCCTATCACACACAGCTGCTCTCACATGGTCAGGCACAATGTTTAAGAACTGTTCCAAAGTTATTGAATTCAGCAGCTTTTCAAAACTCCCATGTACCTTTGCTCCCATCACCCACTTTTTAACAAAACCCATCAGCTTATGAGCACATTCTACAAAAGTACAATCATTAGACATCTTTAACTTTCTAAACTTAACTCTGTAAGAATCAGGAGTAACCTTGAACCACCTTAACACAGAATCTTTAAACCGCCCATAACCCAAGTCTTCTTTTTCCCCCATATCATTAAATACCTCCCTGGCTTTTCCAGTCAGACTGGTCAGCAGGACAGGCATTCGCTGATCATCGGGGATCTGTTACAGATGGCAGAGGCGTTCAAAGGTACACAAAAACTCCTCTATATCTTCAGTATCATTGTACATGGGACATATTCTTTCCCAGGTCTTCTCATGGCGGTGGGTAAGTGGAGTACCAGGTGGCGATGACTTTCTCCGCTCCTCTATTACTTGAAGCCTAAGTTTGGACGTTTCCTGTTCCATCTTTCGAACTCTCTCCTCTGAAGCCAGTAATTCCAGACGCCCCTTACGAGCTGTTTCTTCTCTTTCATCAGCCTCTTTCTTTCTCTCAGCAGCTTCTCTTTCTAATTCAGCTATTTTTTGCCTTTCCAGCAATCGAAGATCTGCTAGTTTCTGTTTATGCTCCAGTTGCAGTTTATCTGCTGCCTTTTTTATTCGAATTGCTTCTGCAGTTTCTGTAATGTCAGGTAAGGGCTGTGCTCCTGCCTCCTGATCACTGGCCGTTAACAGATATCTCAGTTCTTGATTTGTAGCATCTTTCTAAAGCTTATCCCCTTTTCTGAACACAAATCCTCCAGGGCTCTTCTGTCAAGACCCGCATATGCTCTTTGCTCACCCATTGCAACTGCTCTTTAACCAACCAATCTCTCAATACCAAAATTCCAATTTGGATAGCGTCGGGTTCTGACCCAAAGCTTAATTGACCTGGTTCTACCGATACTAGCACGACTACACCACTGTGACGGTGCTGCCCGTGGGAGCCAGCTGACGTCACTCAATCAGGGTGAACTGCAAACAAAAAGGGGCAGACAAACCCCAAATGCTGGTGATTATTCCAATACTTAGATTTACCAAGCCAGCCCAAAACAGCTTCTATAGTACCTCACTGGTTACTTAGAAGTCCAAACCATGCAGTTTCCTTAAAGTGCCCAGCCTCAGGCCTCCGTCCAGACACACCTATCAGATATGATGATGATTCCTGAAAATCTTACTTCATCATATAAAAGAAAAGGTTCTTCCAATCCCAAAGGATCAACCACAAACCCAGGTTCAATTATAACTCAGAGCTTACTCACAATACACACTATAGCCAAATCTTGTTAACTAAGCTAAAATGTATTAGAAAAGAAAAGAAAGAGAGTGTTGGTTAAAAGATTAATACACATACAGACTTGAATTCAATTTTTGAGGTTCAGATACATAGTAGAGGTGAGTTTGTAGTAGCCAAAAGCCCTTTTAGAAATAGTCCATAGGTTATAGTCCAATGTCCATACTCAGGGTGGCTCCAGTCAATGACTGGGGATCTCATTCCTTGTGGCTTAAGGTTTCCCCTTCTTGAAACCCAAAGCAGATTTGAGATGAAGAAGGATCGTGTCCCAGGCTTCTTATACATTTCTAGCAGCCTTTTGCCTTAGAAAACAATAGGCTTAACTCCTTCTCCCAAACATCCTGGCAATTAGCACAGAGTAATTTATCCATTAAACAGTTCAGATACAGGTTACCATGACCTTCAAAGAGACATATAGACAATAATACTATTTCACTCAAGTATCATCTTAAATGCTAATATTCCTTTTTTGATCTTTAAATTAAAACTATAGCAATAGACAAGACTTGTTTGCTTACATCACAAGATCTGAGGAAACACCTCCCCTTCTACCTCTAACAATGCAGACTTGCATTTCAAAGCTCTATTCATTTACATATCTTGCTATCCAGTTCTTAAAGTTCATTCATGGATCAGGTCAGTTGGTGAGATGAGTTAATTAACTCTTTCTGGCCCTGTCTCCTTTCAATGAGATATTATATTATACTCATAACATCACACCAGGTCTGCGAGGGGACTGGAAAGTGACCATTCCTGCTGGTGCGGGGCACTGGGTTCCCTTCCCAGCTTTGCGAGGGGACTGGGGAGCGGCGGTGCCAGCGGGGGCGGGGTGCTGCCTTCCCTCCCCAGCTATGCGACGGGAATGGGGAGCGGCCGTTCCTCCGTGTGCAGAGCGCTTCCTTCCATAGCCAGCTCTGCCAGGGAGTTGAGGAGCAGCCGTTCCTGTGGGGGTGTGGTGCTGGGTTCCCTCCCCAGCTCTACGAGGGGACTGGGGAGTGGCCGTTCCTGTGGGTGTGGGGCGCTGGGTTCCCCTCCCAGCTCTGTGAGGGAACTGGGCAGCTGTAGTTCCTCCGGGTGTGGGGCGCTGAATTCTCTCCCCAGCTCTGCGAAGGGACAGGGAAGAGGCCATTTCTGCAGGGGTGGGGCTCTGTTTCCCTCCCCAGCTCTGCCAGGGGACTGGGGAGTGGCCGTTCCTTCGGGATTGGGGCACTGCCTCCCCTTGGCAGCTGTGCGACGGGACTGGGGAGCGGCCGTTCCTGCGGGGACGGGGAGCTCGGTTCCTTTCCCAGTTCTGCAAGGCCACTGGGGAGCGGTCGCTCCTGTGGGGGTGCGGCACTTCCTTTCCTCCCCAGCTCTGCCAGGAGACTGGGGAGAAGCTGTTCGCGGGGGGGAGGGCTTTGCCTTCCCTCCCCAGCTATGCCAGGGGACTGGGGAGCAGCCATTCCAGCGGGGGTGGGGCTTTAGGTTACCTCCCTGGCTCTGCAAGGGGATTGAGGAGTGGCCGTTCCAGTGTGGTCGGGGTGCTTCCTTCCCTCCCCAGCTGTGCAGTGGGACTGGGGAGTGGCCATTCCTGCGAGGGCAAGGCACTGATTTCTCTCCCCAGCTCTGCGAGGGGACTGGGGAGTGGCCGTTCCTGCGGGGGCGGGTAGCTGCCTTCCCTCCCCACCTCTGCGATGGGACTGGGAAGCCGCCATTCCAGCAGGGGCGGGGCACTGCCATCCCTCCCTAGCTCTGCGAGGGGACTGGGAAGCAGCCATTCCAGCGGGGGCGGGGCGCTGTGTTCCCTCCCCAGCTCTGCCAGGGGACTGAGGAGCCACCGACCATACGGGGGTGGGGCACTGAGTTCCCTCCCTGGGTCTGCGAGGGCACTGGGGAGCGGCCGTTCCTGAGGGTGCTGCACGTTGGGTTCCCTCCCTGGCTCTGAGAGGGGACTGGGGATAGGCCGTACCAGGGACGGTGGGGAGCTGCCTCCCCTCCCCAGATCTGCGAGGGGACTAGGGTGTGACCGTGCCTGTGGGGGCGGTTTGCTGTCCTTCCTTCCCAGCTCTGAGGTGAAACTAGGGAGCAGCCATTCTGGCGGGGGCGGGGCGCTGCCTTCTTCCCCAGCTCTGCGAGGGGACTAGAGAGCGGCCGTTCGTGCGGGGGCCAGGTGCTGGGTTCCCCTCCCAGCTCTGGGAAGGGACTGGGCAGCGGTCGTTCCTGCGGTGGTGGGGCGCTATGTTCCCTTCCCAGCTGTGCAATGGGAAAGGGGAGCAGCCGTTCCAGCAGGGGCAGGGCGCCACCTTCTCTCTCCAGCTCTGTGAAGGAACTAGGAAGCGGCCATCCCTGCAGAGACGGGGCGCTGCCCTCCCTCCCCGGCTCTGCGAGGGGACTGGTGAGCGGCCGGTGAAGCGGGGGTGGGGCTGTGCCTTAACTCCCCAGCTCTGCCAGGAGAGTTGTGGGTGGGGCACTGGGTGGGGCACTGGGTTCCCTTCCCAGCTCTGGGAGGGCACTGCGGAGCGGCCGTTCCAGCGGGGGCAGGGGGCTGCCTTCCCTCTCCAGCTTTTGCAGGGAACTGGGGAGTGGCTATTCCTGCGGGGCCGGAGCACTGGTTTCCCTCCCCAGCTCTGCGAGGGGACTGGGGAGCAGCCATTCCTGCGGCAGCAAGGTGCTGGGTTCCCCTCCCAGCTCTGTGAGGGGACTGGGTGTCACAGAATGTGGGGGAGTCCGGTCCTGCACCCCTCTTCCTGGGACTCACAGTGACTCTCAGCCAGCCAGTAAAACAGAAGGTTTATTGGACAACAGGAATGCAGGTTACAGCAGAGCTTTCAGCGCAGTCAGGACCCCTCAATCGAGTCCTTCTGGAGTTTCAGGGTGCTTGGGTCCAGCATAGGATCCCCTGAATTCCGCTCACCTAGCCCAAAACTGAAACTGAACTGCCCCTCCTCCAGCCGGCAGATTGCTTTGTCCAGCTTCCCCGGAAAAGGTGCTAACCCCCTCCCCCCTACCTGGCTAAGGTTACAGGGTTAAAGATCCGCTCCCTCACCTGAAGACATCCCCGACTCTCCCATCCCCCACACAGACAGCCCCTACTCCATCACACTGGGCAGCTGTCATTCCTCCGGGGGTGGGGCGCTGGGTTCCCTTCCCAGCTCTGCGATGGGACTGGGGAGCGGCCAGTCCAGCGGGGGTAAGGAGCTGCCTTCCCTACCCAACTCTACCTGGGGACTGGGCAGTGGCAGTTCCAGCAGGGGCGGGGCGCTGGGATCCATCCCCGGCTCTGCGAGGGGACTGGGGAGCGGCCGTTCCAGCGGGGACGGGGCCCTAGGTTCCCTCCAAGCTCTGCGAGGGGAGTGAGGAGCGACCATTCCTGCAGGGGTGTTGGTGTCACTAGGCATAACCCTAGGTAACTCGGCAGGGTGGTAGACCACAAGTGTCAATGAAGCCCTCCTGTTGTAGACCTCAATGAACCAATGTTCCTCCATGTTTAACACTTTGTGTAACCTAGTGTAACCTAATATGTTAAGAGCTGTAAAATGTACTGTCAGCAGTTACTTTTCTGATTGTAACAGCCAGTTCCCTGCTGTAACACACTGGAGCTGAATTGAAGCAAGTTTCAAGGTCACTTTTAGATACAGTATCCATGTCTCAGCAGCGGAGAGCGGGGAGGAAGGGGGAAGACAAAGGATTGAATGAGAAAAGACACTGCAGCGGGATGGGACAGGATGGGGGAGTGAGAGATCAGCTAGTCAGCAAGAAATAGTTCTCAGAAAGCAACTGGGATATAAAGGGAGGAAGCCGCTTGTGTAGGGGGCTGGATCTGAGGCATGTCAAGTCTCCCAGCACCGCTTTGAGATCTCAGATAAACTTTGTTTGCTTCTCCACCCTGGTGTGTGTTCATTGGCGCTAAGCACTCCAGGCACAAACCACTGCTGCTTGCCTCGGGTACCCTCTGTGCCTGCAACAGGGGTAGGGCGCTCTTTCCCTCCCCAGCTCTGCCAGGGGATTGGGGAGTGACCGTTCAAGTGGGCCGGGGTGCTGCCTTCCCTCCCCAGCTCTGCCAGGGGACTGGGGAGCGGCCATTCCTGCTGGGGCGGGGCGCTGCCTCCCTCCGTAGCTCTGCGAGGGGACTGTGGGGCCGCCATTCCAGAGGGGTGGGTGGGCTGCTTTCCCACTCGAGTTCTGAGAGGGGACTGGGGGTGGCCGTTCCTGCAGGGGCGAGGCACTGTGTTCAATCTCCAGCTCTGTGAGGGCACTGGGGAGCGGCCTTTCCTGCGGGGGCGGGGTGCTGTGTTCCCTCCCCAGTACTGCGATGGGACTGGGAAGCAGCCGTTCCTGCAGGGGCGGGGTGCTGTGTTCCCTCCACAGTCATGCGAAGGGACTGGGGAGCGGCTGTTACTTCAGGGGCGGGAGCTCCCTTTCTTCCCCAGCTGTGCGAGGGGAACGGGGAGCGGACATTCGTGTGGGGGCGGGCTATGCCATCCCTCACCAGCTCTGCGAGGGGACTGGAGAGCGGCTGTTCCTGCGGGGGCGGGGCGTTCCCTTCCCTCCCAAGCTGTGCGAGGGGATGGAGGAGCTGCTGAGTATGGACATTGGACTATAACCTATGGACTATTTCTGAAAGGACTTTTGGCTACTACAAGCTCACCTCTACTATGTATCTGAACCTCAAAAATTGAATTCAAGTCTGTATGTGTATTAATCTTTTAACCAACACTCTCTTTCTTTTCTTTTCTAATACATTTTAGCTTAGTTAACAAGATTTGGCTATAGCGTGTATTGTGAGTAAGCTCTGAGTTATAATTGAACCTGGGTTTGTGATTGATCCTTTGGGATTGGAAGAACCTTTTCTTTTATATGATGAAGTAAGATTTTCAGGAATCATCATCATATCTGATAGGTGTGTCTGGACGGAGGCCTGAGGCTGGGCACTTTAAGGAAACTGCATGGTTTGGACTTCTAAGTAACCAGTGAGGTACTATAGAAGCTGTTTTGGGCTGGCTTGGTAAATCTAAGTATTGGAATAATCACCAGCATTTGGGGTTTGTCTGCCCCTTTTTGTTTGCAGTTCACCCTGATTGAGTGACGTCAGCTGGCTCCCACGGGCAGCATCGTCACAGTGGCGTAGTCGTGCTAGTATCCGTAGAACCAGGTCAATTAAGCTTTGGGTCAGAACCCGACGCTATCCAAATTGGAATTTTGGTATTGAGAGATTGGTTGGTTAAAGAGCAGTTGCAATGGGTGAGCAAAGAGCATATGAGGGTCTTGACAAAAGAGCCCTGGAGGATTTGTGTTCAGAAAAGGGGATAAGCTTTAGAAAGATGCTACAAATCAAGAACTGAGATATCTGTTAACGGCCAGTGATCAGGAGGCAGGAGCACAGCCCTTACCTGACACTACAGAAACTGCAGAAGCAATTCGAATAAAAAAGGCAGCAGATAAACTGCAACTGGAGCATAAACAGAAACTAGCAGATCTTCGATTGCTGGAAAGGCAAAAAATAGCTGAATTAGAAAGAGAAGCTGCTGAGAGAAAGAAAGAGGCTGATGAAAGAGAAGAAACAGCTCGTAAGGGGCGTCTGGAATTACTGGCTTCAGAGGAGAGAGTTCGAAAGATGGAACAGGAAACGTCCAAACTTAGGCTTCAAGTAATAGAGGAGCGGAGAAAGTCATCGCCACCTGGTACTCCACTTACCCACCTCCATGAGAAGACTTGGGAAAGAATATGTCCCATCTACAATGATACTGAAGATATAGAGGAGTTTTTGTGTACCTTTGAACGCCTCTGCCATCTGTACCAGATCCCCGATGATCAGCGAATGCCTGTCCTGCTGACCAGTCTGACTGGAAAAGCCAGGGAGGTATTTAATGATTTGGGGGAACAAGAAGCCTTGGGTTATGGGCGGTTTAAAGATTCTGTGTTAAGGTGGTTCAAGGTTACTCCTGATTCTTACAGAGTTAAGTTTAGAAAGTTTAAGATGTCTAATGATTGTACTTTTGTAGAATGTGCTCATAAGCTGATGGGTTTTGTTAAAAAGTGGGTGATGGGAGCAAAGGTACATGGGAGTTTTGAAAAGCTACTGAATTCAATAACTTTGGAACAGTTCTTAAACATTGTGCCTGACCATGTGAGAGCAGCTGTGTGTGATAGGGACCCTGAGTCAGTCCTATGGGCTGCAGAGATTGTGGATGCCCATACCCAAAACAGGGCTCAAGAAGGCTATAAACCCCAGTGGAAAACTAGCCACCATTCTCCCCAGTTCAAGAGGAGGCAAGGATTTAAAGGTAAACCTGGCCCCAACTCTTATAAGGTGGCTCATGGGGGCCCACAGGGTAGGAACTCTCACTCCGAAAATAAACCAGTTAAATGCTGTCACTGTGGTATGCTTGGCCACATAAGACCAGATTGCCAGACCCTAAAGGGAAGCCCAAAAACAGCAACTCCGAGAGCCACAGTAAATGCCAGCTCCATTACCCTGAGCACCCAGGCTGAACCGAACCACAACAGCGCCACCTTAAGTCCAGGTGCAAGCAGAGCAGTGGCTAATGCCAACCCCCTCGTCTCGGGTGCTCTGGGAGGAGGTGATGAGCTCACCAGTTATGTCAGAACTGAGGCTTGTAAGGAAGTGAGAGGTTGTCATAAACAGATAAGTAAGAGTTAATAGAACAGAAGTACTTCATATCTCTTTTGACTGGAAAGGGTTAACAAGATCAGTGAGCCTGGCTGTCACCTGACCAGAAGACCAATCAGGGGACAGGATACTTTCAAATCCTGAGGGAGGGAAGTTTTTGTGTGTGCTGTTAGTTGTTGGTTGTTGTTCTCTCTGGGTTCTGAAAGTGACCAGACGTTCAACCAGGTTTCTCTCCAATATTCCTGATACAGTCTCTTATATGTCCAGAATAGCAAGTACTAGGTGATAAGGTGAGTTAGGCTTATGGTTGTTTTCTTTATTTACAAATGTGTATTTGGCTGGGCGGAGTTCAAATTTGTATTTTGCTTAAAGGATTTTAATTTGTACTTGTATTCCTGGGCTGGGAGGGTATTCCCAGTGTCTATAGCTGAAAGACCCTGTACCTGTTCCATTTTAAATTTACAAAGATAATATTTACTGTTTATCTCTCTTTAATTAAAAGCTTTTCTTGTTGAAGAACCTGATTGTTTTTTTATTCTGGTGGGAGACCCCAGGGGACTGGGTCTGGATCCACCAGGGAATTGGTGGGGAGAAAGGAGGGAAGGGGGAGAGAAAGGTTAATTTTCTCTCTGTGTTAGGATTACTTTCTCTCTCAGGGAGAGTCTGGGAGGGGGAGAGAGAAGGAGGGGGAAAGGTGAATTTTCCTCTCTATTTTAAGATTCAAGGAGTTTGAATCACACAGTGATCTTCCAGGGTAACCCAGGGAGGGGAAGCCTGGGAGAGGCAATGGTGAGGGAAAGGTTTTACTTTCCTTGTGTTAAGATCCAGAAGGTCTGGGTCTTGGGGGTCCCCGGGCAAGGTTTTTGGGGGACCAGAGTGTACCAGGCACTGGAATTCCTGGTTGGTGGCAGCGCTACAGGTTCTAAGCTGGTAATTGAGCTTAGAGGAATTCATGCTGGTACCGCATCTTTTGGACGCTAAGGTTCAGAGTGGGGATTTATACCATGACAGAGGTTTATTAAGGATGCCTGAGGTAGGGCACTTGAAGGAAACTGCATGGTTTGAAATTCTAAGTAACCATTGATGTACTATAGAAGCTGTTTTGTGCTGCCTTGGTAAATCTTATTGGAATAACCACCAGTGTTTGGGATTTGGCTGCCCTGTTTTGTATGCAGTTCACCCTGATTGAGTGACCTCAGCTGGCTCCCACGGGCAGCACCGTCAAACCTGGGAAGGGAAGGCAGCACCTCGCCCTCGCTGGAACGGCCACTCCCCAGTCTCCTGACAGAGCTGGGGAGAGAAGGCAGCACCTCGACCCCGCTGGAACGGCCACTCCCCAGTCTCCTGACAGAGCTGGGGAGGGAAGGCAGCACCTCACCCCCACTGGAACGGCCACTCCCCAGTCCCCTGGCAGAGCTGGGGAGGGAAGGCAGCGCCCTGCCCCCGCAGGAACGGCCGCTCCCGAGTCCCCTCACAGAGCCTGTGATGGAACCCAGTGCCCAGTCCCCTCACAGAGCTGGGGAAGGAACACAGAGCCCTGCCCCTACTTGAATGGCCACTCTCCAACCCCTCGCAGAGCCAGAGATGGAAACCAGCGCCCCGCCCCCGCTTGGACTGCTAGTGCCCAGTCCCCTGGTAGAGCTGGGGAAAGAAGGCAGTGCCCTTCCCCCGTTGTAACGGTCGCTCCCCAGTCCCATCGCAGAGATGAGGAGGGAATCCAGCGCCCCGCCCC
Source organism: Gopherus flavomarginatus (assembly GCF_025201925.1). Lineage (NCBI taxonomy): Eukaryota > Metazoa > Chordata > Testudines > Testudinidae > Gopherus > Gopherus flavomarginatus. The sequence continues at coordinate 11,257,529 of NC_066632.1, read as the reverse complement.
CAAATAAATGGCCGCTCCCCAGTCCCCTCACAGAGCTAGGAAGGTATGGAAGCACCCTGCCCCCACAGGAACGGCCGCTTCCCAGTCTGCTGGCAGAGCTGGGGAGGGAACCCATTGCCCTGTCCCCGATTGATCGGCCGCTCCTCAGTCTCCTAGCAGAGCGGGGCAGGGAACACAGCACCCTTCCCACTCAGGAACAGCCACTCCAAAGTCCCCTCGCAGAGCTGGGGAGGGAAGGCAGTGCCCCACCCTCACTGCAATGGCCTCTCCCCAGACCCCTCACTAAGGTGGGGAGGGGACCCAGCACCCCGCCCCCGCAGGAACGGCCGCTCCCCAGACCCCTTGCAGAGCTGGGAATGAAGACAGAGCTCCGTCTGTGCCTCCCAAAAAACCCTAAGCCCCCCGGGACCCCTAGAGTATGGAGATAGGTATCTCTGCCATCCGCAAAAACCCCTAATCCTCTCTGGAACCTCTCCAGCCTGGATGTACATATCTGTGCCCCTCCCCACAAACCACCTAAGCCCCCCGGGACCCCTCCAGTCTGGATGTAGGTATCTGTGCCCCCCCAAAGCCCTAAGCCCCCCAGAATGCCTATAGCCTGGACGTAGGTATCTGTGTCTCCTACAGTACCACTAAGCCCGCCCCCAGGGACCCCTCCAGGACATACATAGGTATCTGTGCCCCTCACCAAGTCCCTATATTCCCAGGGATCACTGTGCTCACCACAACCCCCTAAGTGTCCAGGGACCCCTTCAGCCTGGATGTAGATATTACTGTCCTCCAGGAAGCCTTTAATCCCCACCAGGACCTCTACAGCCTTGACGCAAGTACCTATGCCCCTCACAAACACCCTAACTCTCCCAGGGTCCCGTCCATACTGGATGTAGATATCTGTGACCCTACGAACCCCCGTAAGCCCTCGAGGGATCTCTACAGCCTCCACGTAGGTGCGATGCTCTGTGCATTACCCTGTGTGGTCACATGGTGTCACTGTTGCTCCATGCAGAAAATGCTCTGTGCATGACCCTGCGTGACCACATGGTGTCACTGTTGCTCCATGCAGGAAATGCTCTGTGTATTACCCTGCGTGGCCACACGGTGCCACTGTTGCTCCACGGGGGAAATGCTCTGGGCATTACTGTGATGGAATGGGGACTGTCTGTGTGGGGGATGGGAGAGCAGTGGGTTACTTTAGGTGAGGGACAGGACCTAAGCCTGTAACTCGAGCTAGGCAGGGCTGAGAGAGTGAGCACCTTTGCCCGGGAAGCTGGACACAGGAAGGGGTCGGCTGGAAGGAGTTAGTTCAGTTTTGGTTTGGTGCTGGGTAGTTGGAATTCAGAGAATCTCAAACTGGGAACTAAGCTTCCTGAACCCCCAGAAGGACTCGACTGACGGGTCCTGGTTGTGCCCCAAAGCCCTGCTGTATCCTTCATTCCTGTTGGTCAAAACAACCCTCTGTTTTACTGGCTGGCTGAGTCACTGTGTGTCCCTGGAAGAGGGGTGCAGGGCCAGATTCCACCACACTCCATGACACCCCCTAAGCCCCTCTGGGACCCCTGCAGCTGGGACGTAGGTATCTGAGCCCCCCACCAAACCCCTGAGCCCCCCAGGGACCCCTACAGCCTGGACCTAAATCTCTGTGCCCCCCAGGAACCCCCTAAAACCCCCAGGGACTCCTTCAGCCTGGAGATAGGTGGAACCCGTCTGCCAGGCTGAATTGGTAGCAGCAAGGACTGGGTTCAATACATAGGGGTCCCTTCCCTATTACGTAATGCAAACCAGATCGAGCCCTCACCCAGTGACATGGGAAAATTTTACATACACACCCCTAGGTGCCTCAAAGAGGCAATACTTCCCCTCTCGCAATCATAGAATCTGGGTATAGCAGAAAATGTTTAATAATGTGAGATAAACAACATAGCATTAAATTTAGAAAACACCTCAACTAGGCCGTGTCCTTTTCCCTGGGCTCTAGAATCTAGCAATCCCCAAATCACCCCAAGACTCCAAAGTACAATACCTCTAATATTTCAAGACTCCAGCAACCCCATAATCACCCACAGTCCCGCAGCCCCAGAGTTCAAGAGTGTATCTGCCGGGTTTTCCCCCCTGCCAGCCTGGGTAGAAAGGGGCACCTTACGTGGTCCACTGCTGTCTGCCCTGCCTCTCCGTGGGATTCTGCTTCTACCTTTCCCACAAACTGCTCAACTCAGTCCACCAGCTGCTCTGCTTCACCAGCCAACCTGTGATCTGCTCCAGCTGTCTCCAAAAACTACTTAGCTTACTTCACTCCGTGAGCCATTCCAAATGTTTTACAAACTGCTCTTCTCCACCAGCTACTCTGCAATATAGTTTCAAACTCCCCCACTACTCAACACAGCACTTCAATGATTTCAGCTCAGGAACCTGGATCTGCAGTTATTAAGAAATTCAACAACCAGCTCTACTATTTAACTGATAAATGAGAAGAAGATGTAATTGGTGTTTCAGGCTCATCCAAGGAGCCCACTACCTTGTCTAGTGAGTGCCACTCAACTGATGGTGAGAATCCCTGTCTCAAAGCTGTTTCACAGTTCCTCATCCACACAATCAGGGTGACAACACTTAACATCTCACACCCCAAGAACAAATAAACTGGGGATACAATAGCTGCCAAAGTAACCATACCAGGCTGCCGTGGCCGTGTCACGCACGGTGGGTGTGTCTATGCAAACATGATCAGACCCTGAAATCCTTTTCCACACTTGCCATAATTCAACACCAGATGTGAGGGTAGAGTTCATCCTGCTTCTGCTTACATAGGTATCTGTGCCCCCCACAACCCCCTAATCCCACCAGGACCCATCTAGCCTGGATAATGGTATCTGTGCTCTCCACAAACCTCTAAGCCCCCCAGGGAACCCACAAGCCCAGATGTAGGCATCTGTATGCCCCATACACCCCTTAATACCCACAGGAACCTTCCAGACTGTAGGTAGGTATCTGTGACCCCTAGAGCCCCACAAAGTCCCTCGGGACCCCTACAGCATGGATGTTTGTATCTGTGACCGACAAAAACGGCCTAAGCTACCCAGGGCCACCTACCATCAGGATGTAGGTATCTGTTCCCCCCACAAACAGACCTAATCCCCCCGGAACCCCTCCAGCCTAGATGTAGGTATCTCTGACCCCACGAATCCGCTAAGACATGACAGGACCCCTCCAGCATCGACATAGGTATCTGTGCCCACACAACCCTCCTAAGACCCCCAAAACCCCTCCAGCCTAGACGCAGGTATCTGTGCCCAGCATGAACCCCCTAAGGTCCCTAGGACCCCTCTTGCCTGGATGAATGTATCTGTGCCGCTTACAAACCCCTAAGCCCCCCACAGGATCCCTATAGACCGGACGTAGATATCTGTGCACCCTCACAAACCCACTGATCCTCCCAGCGACCCCTACAGCATGGAAGTAGGTATCTGTACCGCAAAATGCCCCAAAGCAACCCCAGGACCCCTATAGCCTCGATATAGGTATCTGTGCCCCCGCACAACTCCCTAATACCCCCAGAACTCCTCCAGCCTGTACGTAGATATTTGTGACTTCCAGGAACCCCCAAAGCCCTCCCCAGGACTTCTCCAATCCCTACATAGGTATCTCTGCCCCCCACCAGCTTTCTAAGACCCATAGGGCCCCCACCAGCCTGGTTATAGCTATGTGTACCCCACACAAACCCCCTAAGCTCCCCAGGGCCCCCTCCAACCGGTACATAGGTATCTGCGCAACCACAAACCCTTAAGTCCTCCAGGGATCCCTCCAGACCATACGTAGGTTTCTGTGACCCTTACCAACTCCTTAAACCCCCATGGACCACTACAGCCTGGACGTATGTATCTATGCTCACCACAACTCCCTAAGCCATCCAGGGACCTCTCCAGCCCTGACGTAGATATTTGTGGCCCTCATGAAGCCCCTAATGCCCACCAGAATGTCTCCAGCCTGGACGTAGCTATCTGTGCCCCCCACGACCCCTAAGCCCCCCAGGGATCTCTACAGCCTCTACATAGGCGTGATGCTCTGTGCATTACCCTGCATGGCCACATGTTGTCACTGTTGCTCCATGCAGGAAATGCTCTGTCCATTACCTGGTGTGGTCACAAGGTGTCAATCTTGCTCCATGCGGGAAATGCTCTGTGCATTACCCTGCCTGGCCACACGGTGTCACTGTTGCTCCACAAGGGAAATGTTCTGTGCGTTACCATGCATGGCCACATGGTGTCACTGTTGCTCTATGCGGGAAATGCTCTGTGCATTACCCAGTGTGGCCACATGGTGTCACTGTTGCTCTGTAATGGAAATGCTCTGTGCTTTACTGTGATGGAGTAGGGACTGTCTTTGTGGGGGATGGGAGAGCAGGGGGTGACTTTAGGACCGGACACGTGCTCAGCCTGTAACCTGAGCTAGGTGGGGGGAGGGGTCAGCAGCTTTGCCCGGGAAGCTGGACACAGGAAATGGCCAGCTGGAGGGAGTTGGGTTAGTTCAGTTTCGGTTTTGGTCTGGGTGGTTGGAATTCAGGGATTCCCAAACTGGGAACTAAGTTTCCTGAACCCCTAGAAGGACTTGATTGTGGGGTCCTGCCTGTGCCTCCAAGCTCTGCTGTATCCTTCGCTCCTGTTGTCCAATAAACTTTCTGTTTTACTGGCTGACTGAGAGTCACTGTGAGTCCCAGGAAGAGGGGTGCAGGACCGGACTCCCCCACACTCCATGACAGACCCTATGCTCCTCCGAGACCCCTGCAGCCTGGACGTAGGTATCTGTGCCTCCCACCAAACACCTAAGACACTCAGAGATCCCTCCAGCCTGAACTTAGGTATCTGTGCCCCCCACAAACCCCCTAAGCCCCCAAGGGACCTATACAGCCAGAACATTGGTATCTGTACCCCATATAGACTCCATAAGCCCCTGCAGCATAGTAATCCTGAAGTGCAGCAGACATTGAACAGTAATCCAAACAGGACATATTCAAACCTCTGAATGTACAGTCCACCACCCTCACCCCCCTGGCCTTTTATGTACTGTACTTTGAATAAAAGATTTTATGGCTTTTACAATACATTTTATTATTGCAGGAAGTGGTAAATATTGTACCCCAAGGTAGAAAGGAGCACAGCAAAGGCACCAAACATTACTGTTGGCTCTCAGCATCAAATTGCTCCCTAAAGGCATCCCTAATCCTTGAAGCCCTTTCCTGGGCCTCTCTAGTAGCCCTGCTCTCTGGCTGTGCAAATTCATCCTCTAGGCGTCGAACCTCGGAGGTCCATTCCTCACTGAATCTTTCACCCTTCCCTTCACAAATATTATGGAGGGTACAGCACGCGGATATAATAGCGGAGATGCTGCTTTCCCTCAAATCTAGCTTCCCATAAAGACACCTCCAGCACCCTTTCAAACGGTCAAAAGCACACTCCACAGTCATTCTGCACCGGCTCAGCCTGTAATTGAACCGGTCCTTGCTCCTGTCAAGCTTCCCTGTATACGGTTTCATGAGCTATGGCATTAAGGGGTAAGCGGGGTCTCCAAGGATCACAGTGAGCATTTCGACGTCCCCTACTGTGATCTTGCGGTCTGGGAAAAAAGTCCCGGCCCTCAGCTTCCTGAACAGGGCACTGTTCCGAAAGATGCGTGCATCATGCACCTTTCCAGGCCATCCTGAGTAAATGTCAGTGAAACGCCCACGGTGATCCACAAGCGCTTGCAGAACCACGGAGAAATACCCCTTGCGATTCACATACTCTGATGCCAGGTGGAGTGGGGACAGAATAGGAATATGCGTCCCATCTATTGCCCCTCCACAGTTAGGGAAACCCATTTGTGCAAAGCCATCCACAATGTCTTGCTCGTTCCCCAGAGTCACAGTTCTTCTTAGCAGGGTGCGATTAATGGCTGTGCAAACTTGCATCAGCACCATTCCAACGGTGGACTTTCCCACTCCAAACTGGTTTGCCACCGATCGGTAGCTGTCTGGAGTTGCCAGCTTCCAGATTGCAATAGCCACCCGCTTCTCCACTGGCAGGGCAGCTCTCAATCTCGTGTCCCTGCACTGCAGGGTAGGGGCGAGCTCAGCACACAGTCCCATGAAAGTGGCTTTTCTCATCTGAAAGTTCTGCAGCCACTGCTCGTCATCCGATGCTTGCAGGACGATGAGATCCCACCACTGAGTGCTGGTTTCCCGAGCCCAAAGGCGCTGTTCCACGGTGCTAAGCACGTCTGTTACTGCCACAAGCAATTGAGAGTCTTGAGCGTAAGGCGTTTCAATATCATCGTCTGACTCCTCACTGTCACTTTGCAGTTGAAGGAATAACTCCACTGCCATGCGTGATGTGCTGGCAACATTCATCAGCAAGGTCCTCAGCAGCTCAGGCTCCATTTGTAACAGAAATCTCAGAAATCGCGCTGTAGACTCACAATGCCGCCAGACTGCTCGGAATGTGTAGCAAAGCACCACGGGTCGTTGGAACAGGAAGCGGAAAGACCAGCACACTTCCTTCCCCTTCCCACAAGCCACAGCGCAAAAATGGGATGAAGTGTTCTGTGGGATAGCTGCCCACAATGCACCACTCCCAACAGCGCTGCAAGTGCTGCAAATGTGGCCACACTGCAGTGGTGGTAGCTGTCACTGTGGCCACACTGCAGCGCTGGCCCTACACAGCTGTACGAACACAGCTGTAACTACCAGCGCTGCAAAACTGTAAGTGTAGCCATGGCTTAACTCCAGATTCACTTCTGAGACATTAGACAGACTTTCAGACACTTCATTCCCAGACACACTGCTTTCTTGAACAGACAAACAGCTATTACCCACCAGGTTAGACTCCCCCTCTCCCTGACTATAGTAAAACCGGTTAAACACAGAAAACTGCTCTGAGTAATACCACATATCAACATAGTTATAAGCTGGATTTTCAAGAGGATACAGTTTCTGCTGTTCTTTCCTTGCTTCTTTGACTTGGAGCTGAAGTCTGGCAGTTTCTTGTTGCATCTTGTGAGTCTCCTGTTCCAGCTTGTGTTGCCTCTCTCGAACATTCTCCTCAGCAGCCAGTAATTCCAGACACCCCTTACGAGCTTTCTCTTTCTCTCATCAGCCTCCTCCTTTCTTTCAGCAGCTTCTTCCTCCAGCTGGGCCAAGGCTTGCTTCTCTCTCATTCGAATTGCTGCCAGTTTTTGCTCATGTTCAAACTGCAGGCTGTCCATCAGGGCTTGCAGTTTCATTGCTTTTGCTGATGCCTTCTGTCTCTTGGTCACTGATCTTTAATCAACCAAATTCTCAATCCCAAATCTCAAATTTGGATAGCGTGGGATTCTGACCCAAAGCCTAATTGACCTGGTTCTGTGGATCCTTGCACGTCTATGCCACTGTGACGGTGCTGCTCGTGGGAGCCAGCTGAGGTCACTCAATCAGGGTGAACTGCAAACAAAACAGGACAGACAAACCCCAAATGCTGGTGGTTAGTTCAATACTTAGATTTACCAACCAGCACAAAAGAGCTTCTATAGTACCTCATTGGTCACTTAAAAGTCCAAACCATGCAGTTCCCTTAAAGTGCCAAGCCTTAGGCTTCTGTCCAGACACACCTTTCAAACATATGATGATGATTCCTGAAAATCTTACTTCATAATATAAAAGAAAAGGTTCTTCCAATCCCAAAGGATCAGACACATACCCATTTCCAATTACAACTTAGATCTTACCCAAAATACACGCTTATAGCCAATACTTATTAACTAAGCTAAAATTTATTAGTAAAAAAAAGAGAGAGAGTGTTGGTTAAGAGATCCATATACAGACAGACTTGAATTCAATTCTTGAGATTTAGATACATAGTAAAGGTGAGCTTGTAATTGCCAAAAGTCCTTTTAGAAATAGTCCCTACGTTATAGTCCAATTTCCAGATTCAGGGTGGCTCCAGTCAATGACTGGGGATCTCAATCCTTGTGGCTTAAAGTTTCCCCCTCTTGAAACCCAAAGCAGATCTGAGATGAAGAAGGATCGTATCCCAGGCTTCTTATACATTTCCCGCAGCCTTTCGGGCTGAGAAAACAATAGGCTTAACTCCTTCTCCCAAACATCCTGGCCATTAGCACAGAGTAATTTATCCATTAAACAGTTGAGATACAGGTTACCATAACGTTCAAAGAGACATATAGACAATAAAACTATTTCACTCTAGTATGATCTTAAATGCTAATACTCCATTTTTTTGATCTTTGAATTAAAACTGGAGCAATAGACAAGACCTGTTTACTGACATCCCAAGACCTGAGTAAACCTCTACCCTTCTACGTCCAGCAATGCAGACTTGCATTTCAAAGCTTTATTCATTTATATATCTTGCTAACCAGTCCTTAAGGTTCACCCATGGGTCAGGTCAGTCGGTGAGGTGAGTTAATTAACTCTTTCTGGCCCTATCACCTTTCACTGAGATATTATATTATACTCATAACACCACAGGTAGGGGGCTGGCTTCCCTCCCCAGCTCCGGGAGGGGAGTGGGGCGTGGCAGTTCAAGAGGGGGCTGGGCTCTGGGTTCCCTCCCTAGCTCCATGAAGAGCCTGGGGAGCGGAGGTACCAGAGGGGGTGAGGCGTCGGCTCCCCTCCCCAGCTCTGGAAGGGGCCTGGGCAGTGGCAGTTCGAGTGGTGGCGGGATACTGGCTTCTCTTGCTAGCTCTGGGAGGGGCCTGTGGATTGGCTATTCGAACGGGGGAGGGGCGCTGACTTCTCTCCCTGGCTGTGAGAGGGGCCTGGGCTGCTGCAGTTGCAGCAGGGGCAGGGCGCTGCCCCCCCCGCAGCCTGTGAGAGGACAGGGCAGCAGCCGTTCCAGCGGGGGCGGGGCGCTGCCTCCCCTCCCCAGCCTGTGAGAGGACAGGGCATCAGCCGTTCCAGCGGGGACGGGGCGCTGCCTCCCATCCACAGCTCTGCGAGGGGACTGGGAAGCGACAGTTCCTGCGAGGGTGGGGCTCTGCCTTCTGTCCCCAGCTCTGTGAGGAAACTGACCGATGGCCATTGGGGAGGGGGTAGGGCCCTGTCTTCCCTCCCCAGCTTTGCGAGGTGAATGGGGAGCGGCCATTGCCACGGAGGCGGGTCGCTGGGTTCCCCCGCCGGCTCTCTGAGGGGACTGGGGTGCAACCGTTCCTGTGGGGGCAGGGCGCTGCCTTCCCTGAGCAGCTCTGCGATGGGACATTGGAGCAGCCGTTCTAGCGGAGGCGGGACACTGGGTTCCCTCCCCAGCTCTGCCAGGGAACTGGGGAGCGTCCGCTCCAGGGGGGAAGGGTGCTGGCTTCCCTCCCAAAGTCTGCGAGGGGACTGAGGAGTGGCCTTTTGTTTAGAGGAGGGGTGCTGCCTTCCCTCCCCGGCTCTGCAAGGGAACTGGGGAGTGCCCGTTCCAGTGGGGATGGGGCGCTGCCTTCTCACCTGTTGCTTGTACAGATAGTGCCCGGGGCCAAGCAACAGCGGTTCGTGGCCCAGTGTGCTCAGCTCGAATAAAAACACCAGGGTGGAGAAGCAAAGCACAAGTTTATTTGAGCTGAAATAAGGTGCAAGGGAGAATACAATCTCAAATCCTGCACACACACATAAGCGGCTTTTCTCTTTTTAAATTCCTTTTCTTCCCCTCCCTCCTTTCCCTGTAGGTAAGCGCAGGTGCATTAAGTAACCTTGGCTGCGACAGCTCGTTAGTAAGTTTTCCTTCTGCCAGTTATCTTGTCCTTCAACACGGAGGCCTTATCACTACTGCTTCAGACCGGTTTGACCTGTGCTGCAACTGATAGCTTTCTAGGTCGAGTGGAGTTCAACATGGAGGGGCTTTGGTTCGCTTTGGCCTAGAACAGGAGGGCTTCATCGACATTCGTGGCCTTCCACCCACCCGAGTTACCTAGGGTTATGCCTAGTGACACCAACACTCCCTAGTTCTGAGAGGGAACTGGGGAACGGCCTTTCCCACGGAGGTGGGGTGCTGGGTTCCCTCCCCAGCTCTGCCAGGGGACTGGGCAGCCGCCGTTCCTGCGGGGGCGGGGCACTGGAATCCCTCCCCAGCCCTGCGAGGGGATTTTGGAATGGTCGTTCCTGCGGGGGTGCGGAGCTGCCTTTACTGCTCAGCTCTGCCAGGGGACTAGGGAGCGACTGTTCCAGTGAGGGCGAGGCACTGGATTTCCTCCCCAACTCTGCGAGGGGACTGGAGACCATCCGTTTCAGTGGGGGCAGGGCGCTGGGTTACCTCCCTGCTCTGCGATGGGACTGGACAGCGACCATTCTAGCGGGGGCGGGGCATTGGGTTCCCTCCCCACTTCTGCCAATGGACTGGTGAGCAGCCTTTCCAGCGAGGGAGGGGCGCTGGGTTCACTCGCCATCCTTGCTAGGGCACTGGGGAGCGGCTGCTCCAGCGGGGGTGGGGGCTACCTTCCCTCTCAGGCTCTGGGAGGGGACTGGGGAGCCTCCGTTCCAGTGGAGGAGGTGCGCTGGGTTCCCCTCCCATCTATTCCAGCAGACTGGGAAGTGGCTGGTCCAGAGGGTGCGGGGCAGTGCCTTCCCGCCCCTGCTCTGCCAGGGAACTGGGGAGCCGCCGTTCCTGCTGGGGCGGCGTGCTGAATTTCCTCCCCGCCTCTGCGCAGACTAGGATGCGGCAGCTCCAGCAGGGGTGGGGCGCTAGATTCCCTCCCCAGCTCTGCGAGGGGAATGGGGAGAGGCCGTTCGAGGGGGGCAGGGCCCTGCTTTCCCTCCCCAGCTCTGCTAGGGGATTGGGGAGCGTCCGTTCCTGCGGGGGCAGGGTGCTGGATTCCCTCCCCAGCTCTGCGAAAAGACAAGAGAGCGGCCGTTCGAGCGGGGGCGGGGTGTTGTGTTCCCTCTCCAGCACTGCGAGGGGACTGGGGAGTGGCCGTTCCTCCAGGGGCGGGTGCTGGGTTCCCTATCCACCTCTACGAGGGGACTGGGGAACGGCCGTTCCTGCGGGGGTGGAGTGCTGGGTTCCCCTCCCAGCTCTATGTGGGAACTGAGCAGCTCTCATTCCTGTGGGGGTGGGGCGCTGGGTTCCCTCCCGAGCTCTGCCAGGGGACTGGGGAGCGGCCGTTCCTGCGGGGTCAAGGCACAAGGTTCCCTCCTCAGCCCTATAAGGGGACGGTGTAGTGGCTGATCCAGCTGGGACGGGGAGCTGCCTTCCCTCTCCAGCTCTGCAAGGGGACTGGGGAGTTCCAGTTCCAGTGGGAGAGGAGCGCTATCATCCCTCCCCGGCTCTGTGAGGGGACTGGGGAGCGGCCATTCCTGCGGGGGCGGGGCGCTGCCTTAACTCCCCAGCTCTGCGAGGGGATTGGGGAGCGGCCGTTCCTGTGGAGGCGGGGCGTTGTCTCCTCTCCGCAGCTCTGCGAGGGGACTGGGGCGCTGTCTCCTCTCCCCAGCTCTGCGAGGTGACTGGGGTGTGGCCGTTCAAGCGAAGTTGGGGTGCTGGGTTCCCTTCCTAGCTCTACCAGGGGACTGGGGAGCAGCCGTTAAAGCGGGGGAGAGGCGCTACCTTCTCTCCCCAGCTCTGCGAGGTTTCACGGAGTCCCCGGGTGATGCTCTGGAACTGCTCCCCACAAAGCCAGGCAGGACTTTGGGAAGCCTCCTCTCCCTTGGAGCAGACTTGTTCAGGGCAAGAAGCTCACGTCTTTACCTCCTTTGTCTCTCCTTGGAGCGTTCAGCATCCTCTGCCCCTCCGTGCGCTTCCCACAGCGAGTCCCCCCCAGCAGGGTCCTGAGGAAGCCACAGGGTCCTGCACCCCCACTTTGCAGTCAGATGTGACTCTCAGCCAGCCAGTAAAACAGGGGTTTATTTGATGACAGGAACAGGGTCTAAAATAAAGCTTGTAAGTACAGCAAACCGAACCTCTCGGCCAGGTCCATCCTGGGGGGCAGTGAACCAGACCCCCACGTCCTCCCTCAGCCAGCTCCAGCCTAACAGAAAGAGAAAGAGTGATCCGAGTAACTATAGGCCTGTTAGTTTGACATCTGTAGTATGTAAGGTCTTGGAAAAAAATTTGAAGGAGAAAGTAGTTAAGGACATTGAGGTCAATGGTAATTGGGACAAAGTACAACATGGTTTTACTAAAGGTAGATCGTGCCAAACCAACCTGATCTCCTTCTTTGAGAAGGTGACAGACTATTTAGACAAAGGAAATGCAGTAGACCTAATTTACCTCCATTTCAGTAAGGCATTTGATACGGTTCCACATGCGGAATTATTAGTCAAATTGGAAAAGGTGGGGATCAATATGAGAATTGAAAGGTGGATAAGGAACTGGTTAAATGGGAGACTACAATGGGTCATACTGAAGTGTGAACTGTCAGGCTGGAAAGAGGTTACTAGTGGAGTTCCTCAAGGATCGGTTCTGGGACCAATCTTATTTAACCTTTTTATTACCGACCTTGGCACAAAAAGCGGGAATGTGCTAATAAAGTTCGCGGATAACACGAAGCTGGGGGGG